>NW_025892374.1:0-3607 GCF_002878395.1 Capsicum annuum | reverse complement strand
TTATTTAATTTTAGTAAAATTTTCCCAAATTGAACCCCTAATGCGACATGGTGCTTTCGCGCTATGTCACTAGAATTTTACAATTGAGAAACTGAGGGATTGTGCGATGTGGAACCATCGCGTTGCCCTTTTTTTTGTGACCTGAAACTTTGGCGCAACGCGGAGGAAATCGCGCTAAGACACTGGAAAAGATCAATTCTGAATATGGGCCCTAGCGCGATGCGCCATAATGGCAGACCCATACTAGAATTTTCCAAATGCCATTTCCTCTTGTGGCGCGGTGCGCCACTGACAAATATGACATTGTTTTATGACAGGAACTTAAAATAGTCATAATTTCTTATCCGATTATCGGATTTAAGACAATCATATATCAATGGAAAGCTTATTGAATTTTTCACATGACAAAAAGTAAAAATCTTGAAAATTCCTCATGGAATAATTATCATTCACTTTAGAATCTAACACTAGGAATTATTGGGATGAAATTAGCTAGGAAAAAGTATGGGGTATTACAATTATGTTAAGGGGTGTTCAAAGGGTGTTTTGGAAAAGTTTTAAATTTTTTTGAATGAGTTTGGGGTCATTTTGGGACCCCGAGGCAATAAGCCTCTTCAATAAGGCTATGTAATGGAGGTTAACCTCCTCAATATTGGTGTGCCATGTAGGCTAACCTCCACGATATTAGCATACCACACTACTCTTTTAATTTTTTCCATTTTTTTACTGGGATGAGGGGCTTTTGGTCTTTTTACCACGTGTACGACCTTATAACATAAAAGAACCCCATTCTCTTTTGTTTTCAAAGATTAAATAATTCTTTTTCTCCCTTAAACTAAAAGCCCAAGAACATTCAACGGTTTTATAGTGAATTCATCATTTGGGCTCTAAACATCAAATTACCTCTAATCCCTTGTATATTTCAGGCATGTTTCTCTTTCGCTAATATTAATTTTACATTGTTGTACTAATTGAATGGATTTTTATGTGATTCAGTTGTGGGTTTTGAAATTAGGTTTAGGGGTTTTGGTTGTTAATGATTGAATTACTTAACCCATATTCTAAATTGATTATTCTTACTGTCAAATTGATGTTTTAGGACGAAATTGGTGCATGGTATAAATGGTTGGAATGGGGGACATTTGTTTCCCAAAATTAATGAAATTCTGGCTTGATATTTCATTAATCTCAACACACTTTGTACAGTTGATTATGAATATGGAAAATACCATGGTTTTACTTGTTTTAAACCAAATGCATTGTATTAAAGGATAAATGAATGAAAATGGTATATAATGGCCTTGGTTTTTGATTCTAAATGGAACTTAGGAGTCTGATTTTGTTTTGTAGATTTGATTTGGCATAATTAATTTAGCTTGCAAGCATATTGGTATGATGAAGTGGTAAATTCCTTAATGAATAACTTTTGGGTTTTGGGCTGTGCATTTTTTAATTCAAACCGTTAACTCGAACCGATAATTTGTTTATCAGGTTGATCGATCAGTTTATATATTTTTCAAGTCGGGTGTTGGGTTTAATATTTACGTTAATGGTTTATTGGTTCGGGCCTCGGTTTGGTTAATTTTCTTATCAGGCTACCCGATATCCAATTGCAAATAGGCTACACTATACTCTAAAGGTTAACAACCCACTAATTCCAATACCCATTACCTAGTTACCCACTAGCCCAAAAGGCGACCCAAGAATAAAGGGAAAGGTAATAGGGTTTATTCATATTTCACTATTAGCGCCTCTCACTAGTCACTCACTCAGTCACTCTCATCTCTGTCTATCTCTTACACTTTCACAACTGCTGAATTTTTGCTCAAAATTACTCGTCTATTGCTAGATTGTTACTCACAATCACTCACTCTAATAATTTATGCTCTATCTCATTCTTGTTTCTTAAATAGTCTTCTGCTTCATCTTCAATTTCTAGCCAGTGTCTAATATTCTACTTCATTGTTGTTGTTACGCTGTTAACTTGCTAAGGACTATTTAAGTTCAAACATTTTTGTGTTTTTGTACATTAGTGCAATTGTAGTGTTACTATTAAAGCCAGCAAAGGTCACAAACCTTGTTTGATGATGTTAAAGTTACATGTATTTGGTAATATAATGGGAACTGGAAAGTGAAGTAGTGAACTATATCTCAAAAATTAGAACAAAGACTTAAATAAAAGATAGATAATTAGCTTTGTCTAATCCACATATATAAACCACAACAATCTTAGTTATTTGTGCAAAACGGTCAAGAAACTTGAGAGGGTACATATTGGTTTCCATGTGCCTGAATGCAATAACAAAGAAGATATGGGATTTAGCAGTCTATGTAATACTTTACATTGAATTTTAACCAAAAAAAACTTTATAGTGAACACTTAAAAAATAAGGGTATTCACAATTCTATAATGCTAGACCAATTGAATTGTGATATGTTTCACTTGAGCCGAGGGTCTATCCGAAACAAACTTTCTACCTTTAAAAGGTAGAGGTATGGCTGCATACACACTACCCTCCCTGACCCCACTTGTGGGATTACACTGGGTATAATGTTGTAGTATAAGTTTCCAAATAGGATACTTACTGATTACTTGTTCTTGTCTTTGTCCTTCTATAATTGAAGATGTTATTTGATCTGTGTCCACATATTCATCACAAATATAACCATTAGACTGAGATTTAGGGGCATGTAAGCTGTATAATTTCCCTTAAGTTTCCAAATTTTATCTCAAAGGGCGTGAAAGAATTAGAAGGATTGATAGTTGTGGCAGTAAGAAATCCACCATGACTATACTAGGATCTTTCTTTCAACTATGTGGAATTTCAGACTTGAAGGTTGAACAATTCCCTTGTTGAGTGGCAAAAGCACCAAACATTGACCAAATAAACTTATTAGCTACCCATGTTGACCCTATTTGCCAGCCTGGTTTCTTGATGTGCCTATGTTAATAGTAGTTTTGAATAGTTATCCTAGCCTAATATAATGAATATATCAAGTTAATCAACTACCAAAATGAGAAAAAGCAGATTTTTATATTAGCAGGGCATATTTTACTTGTTATATCAGATTATTTATACTTGTGGGGTTATTACAACTTAGCAAGGCATATTTTGCTTTTAAAGTGAGATGATTCGCCCATGTCTATGGTCTGCATAGTGTGCTTTGCAATCTGCAATATTCAAGGTGCCAAACTGCCATTCTAGAGTTGTTGCCTCAACTTCAAATTATACTTAAAATTTTAAAATTTAAATATTAATGGTTAACTCGATAATCGAATCGATAACAATCAATAACTAATAAATCGATAACTAGTGCTGGCAATTTCTGTCCATATTCAAAAAATTAGTCCATGTAGCCCATATATAATAAGTTGTATCACTCATATTTCAGGTGGGTAAATATAGGCTTAGATTTTTTAAAAGCCCATAAAATTAATCGACAGAATAGGTAAAATATGGGTACCCAAATAGAGACCCAGTTGCAGAAAATGGACTATTTCTCAATTTCTCAAACCAAATTGACTCTCGATTTCTCACAATAGCTAAAGAACAATTTCTCCTCTTTGTTGCCTCATAAGGATGACAAAACAATGATTTCTTGAGTT
>NW_025892373.1:0-2598 GCF_002878395.1 Capsicum annuum | reverse complement strand
AGTAATAACAACCAAAAACCCTCAACCCAATTTCAAACCCATCAATTCAAATTATAAGAATATTCAATAAATTGATGCCAAAATGAAAAATTCAAGTTAAGGAAAGAGAAACATTCCTAAAATATAGAAGAAATTGAAGAGAAATCATAGCTTAGAGCCTGAATAGTGAAATCCTTGTAAAACCCTTGAATTTTCCAGGTTTTGGAGTTAAAGAGGAAAAGTGTAGTTTTTTTATCTTGACATCTGAAGGAAAAAAGGGGTCATCTAAGTGTTTTAATGTCATTTAAGGGGTGAAGGACCAAAAAACCATCACCCCAAGTGAAAAACAAAAAATCTAGATAAAATTAATGTAGCAATATGGTACACCACTATCGCGGAGGGTAACCTCCGTACTACGCTCCTATCACAGATCATTAGTGGTGTTGCATGCCACTATCATGGACCCTCACTGCTTTGAGGTGCCTAAATGGCCCTGAACCACTTCCAAAAATTTTGAAACTTTTCCAAAACGCCCTTTTAACACCCCTCATCATAAGTTAAGTCAAAAATTAACATTACTAACATGGGATGGTAAAAAAAAGATCAAAATCTTACAGGGTTTTACATTATCCCTCCATCCCATTTGGATTATTCATTCCCGAATAAGGATTTAGGACGTTTTTAGCATGATAAATAGAAGAAATACAGAAGAATCCAGGGTCAAATTCCAAAAGAGAACAGTGGGAAATGAAACTCATACCTTACACACTTTCAACTAATCTTGGAAACAAGAATAGGTATTTGTCTTTCATATTTTTTTCATATTTCCATGTAGCCTCTTCTACCTTTTGATTTCTCCAAAGTACCTTCACCAAAGTTATGTTCTTCACTCCCAACCTCTAAATTTTTCTACCAAATATTTCAACATGGACTTCTTCATAAGACAATGAATCCTTAACACCAACATCCTCAACTAGCACTATTAAAGAAGGGTCACCCACTAATTTCTTAAGTATGAACATATGGAAACCGGGATGAATCGAGGCTAAACTTGCTGGTAAGTCTAATTCATAAGAAACATTTCCAATTGTTTGTGCAATCTGATAGAGACCAATGTAACAGAGACTGAGTTTCCCCTTCTTCCAAAATCACATAACTCATTTCAAAGGACAAACCTTGAAGAATACTCAATCACTCACTTCAAACTCAACTCCCTCCACCTCATATCCGAATAAGACTTTTGGCAAATCTGATCAGTCTTAAGTTTTTCTCTAATTAGCTTTATCTTCTCCATGGCTTGGTGAACCAAGTTAGGACCAAACAACCTAGTCTCACCCACCTCAAACCATCAAATAGGAAACCTGCAGATTTTACCATAAAGAGACGCAAAAAGGGTCATTTAGATGCTGGAATGATAACTATTGTTTTAAGAGAACTCAATAAAAGGTAAATGGTCAACCTAACTTCCTTTAAAAGCAATCACAAAGGCGCTATGCATATCCTCCAAGATCTGAATAACAGACTTCTCTTGTTCATCCATTTGGGGGTGAAAAGACGTTCTAAAGTTCACCTAAGAACCCAAAGCTTTTTAAAAAAACAATAGAGATGAGATGAGAATTGCGTACCTCAGTCTAAAATAATGGACACCGGTGTCACATGCAACTTTACTATTTCTTGAATGCAAAACTTATCATAATCTTCTCCTGAGTAATTAGTCCTCACAAGAAAGAAGTGAGCAGACTTGGTCATCCTATCCATAATGACCTAAATAGAATCATACTTATTTCACGATTGCCGAAGATTCATAACAAAATCCATCATAATCATCTCCCACTTGCACATGGGTAATTATATGTCCCTAATGTTGATGGGCTGCAGAAAAATATTCGATTTCCCCTGCCGAAAGGACCCCAATTCATGTTAGATGCATGTAATGAGGATAGGCTAAAGACACCAAGGTGATAGCCTTCAATAATATAATATGTATCCAGAGACATGGTCAGATAAACCCCTAATGTCGGCAAATGTGGTTTCCAGTATTGGTCAGACTTCACCTTCACAGTAATATACATAATTCCCTTAAAGCCTAAATTAAAATAGTTTGTACATAAGCCAACCATTAACCATGGAGTTTATTATTAAGGAATTCTTTAACTTGGTATCGTCATACCAATATGCTTGCAAGTTAATTCAATTATGCCAAACCAATCCATTTGACTACTAGATACCCAAGTTCCATTTAAAATCCAAAATGATGACCAGCAAAGGCATTCCAAATATATTCTAATCCATTTATCCTTTAATGTTGTACAATGGTTTAAAAACACAAGTCAAGTTATAAAAATATCCATATTCAAAATCAAGTTTACAATGTGGGTTGAGGTTAATTCCATTACTAAGCAAAAAATTCATCAATTTTTGTGAAACTCATTTCACCCACTTCAACCATTATAAAAATGCACCAATTCAGTCCAAAGTCATCAACTAAATCATGAATAATCCATTTAAAATAGGGCACGAGTAGATCTAGTAATAACAACCAAAAACCCTCAACCCAATTTCAAACCCATCAATTCAAATTATAAGAATATTCAATAAATTGATGCCAAAATGAAAAAT
>NW_025892372.1:0-1074 GCF_002878395.1 Capsicum annuum | reverse complement strand
AAGATGTGCTTGGCCAAAAAAAAGAAAAGTTGTTTCATCCCATTTACTATGCGAGCATATTGAATGGGGCCCAGAAAAATTACACTGTGACTGAGTAGAAACTTCTTATGGTAGTCTATGCATTTGAGAATTTCCATGCTTACTTATTGAGAACTAATGTGGTAGTGCACACAGACCACAACTCTAAAGGACCACTTCCCAATGTCTTTTATGGACCAAATGCTGGATCCATTATTATTTTTTTGATGATTATTCAGGCGATAACCAGATTTCTCTTGCTTCATAGGATTAGGAGAAACGATGATCACTTACCCGTCTGGTACTTTCACTTTCAAGCGGATGCCATTTGGCTTATGTAATACACCGACCATGGTCCAACGGTGCATGATGTCTATATTCTCTGACATGATGAACGATACCTTGGAGGTGTTTATGGATGACTTTTCAGTGGTAGGTGATTCTTTTGAGTTATGCTTGGTAAATCTAAGTAGAGCATTATGGAAATAGGAAGAGTACAACTTAGTGCTAAACTAGGAAAAATGCCACTTCATGGTGAAGGAAGGCATTGTACTTGGTCACAAAATTTTGGCCAAGAGAATTAAAGTCGACCGGGCAAAGGTCGAGGTTATTGAGAGACTACCTTCTCCCATCTCAGTAAAAGGAGTTCATAGTTTCCTTAGTCATGTGAGATTTTATCATTGATTTATAAAGGACTTCTCTAAAATTGTAAACCCACTTTACAAGCTTTTAGTGAAAAAGGCCAAGTTCATATTTGATGATGATTGCAAGAAAGCATTTGAATGCCTCAAGGAGAAATTAGTTGCTACACCAGATTGGTCAAAGAAATTCAAAATCATGAGTGATGCAAGTGGAGTAGCGCTTGAAGATGTGCTTGGCCAAAAAAAAGAAAAGTTGTTTCATCCCATTTACTATGCGAGCATATTGAATGGGGCCCAGAAAAATTACACTGTGACTGAGTAGAAACTTCTTATGGTAGTCTATGCATTTGAGAATTTCCATGCTTACTTATTGAGAACTAATGTGGTAGTGCACACAGACCACAACTCTAAAGGA
>NW_025892371.1:188826-200370 GCF_002878395.1 Capsicum annuum | reverse complement strand
GAGGGCTTTCCAGTACCTTACTAATCCTAGTGGTAACTGCCATACACAAACTATCCTTTCTTGGGTTCTAAACTATATAGCTTGGGAGGGTGCCAGTCTTCCTCTAATTGAATATGGCAGATAGTTGGTTCATCTACTGCTCTAACTATTTTATCAAAGTAGAGTGTGAATCAACCAACTGATCCATCGAGGATAAATCACTTTTCATGTTATCCACCCTAATATTTATTGCTTATACTCTCTTTAATAACTTAGCCATCATTTTCTCTATGGACATCTTCCGCGAAATAGTTGCAGCTGCCTCATAGTTTCTAGGAGGAACATACAACCCACTCCTGTTATTCTTATTATTCCAATTACCTTAGTCGCAGTCTTTATAGTCAGATTTGTCACAGTAGTTCCGACCTTTGTTTCCTTGGCAACCGCCTCGAAAACCCTCCTGATTGTTCAAGTAATTGGCTTCCTTCTCACAAAGAGTGTCAGCCCTTCCCTATGATGTTACAACTTTAACCTTCTCTTTCTTTCCCCATAATAAGTGCTTATGAGATGATCCATCTGTATTTTTATACGAGCCATGTCCTGGTCATATTATTCTTCATTGCACAGCTAATCTGCAGTCATACTAATAGATATATTAGAGCTTGCTACCTCAGAATCCCGGTATGTCAAGCTCAACTTTGTTTCATCATATGATCAAGTATCTTAGCTGCTTCAGAAAATTTAAGAACCATGAATGCCCTACCAACAGTATTATCCAGTACTCGCTTTGTTACAGAGTTCAAGGCCTAATATAAGATCTCCATCAGGTAGACATTAGTCTATTGCTGATTTTGACATTACATAATCTTCTTCTTGAACCACTCCCAAGTCTCATGGAGAGCCTCAGTTTGAAGTTCTCTAAAGTTGCTGCTCTGATCTCTCAACTGTACCCTCTTGGATGGCAGAAAAAAACCTTTCTAGGAAAGCATCTTTAAGTTTTCTATAGTCGGTAATAAAGTCAGGAGTTAGCCCATTCAACCATAAAGTTGCCTCCCCAGACAAAGACAACAGAAATAGCCACAACCGAATAGCATCCCAACTCCTAGGTTTTCAAATAATTTTCACATTGATATAAAATTAACTAGATACATATTTAGGTCATCACTCGCGACTACCCCAAATTGCCCTTTGAGATGTAAAACTGGATCATAGTGCTCGTGATATTAAACATGGCTCAGGGTGATAAGGGCAAAGGAATAATAGCCTTTGTTGCACCTGCTTTATCCAAGTTATCATCATTATCTTGTAGATCAATTGGATGACCTAGTGTTCTGGTCTTCCCCTAACAGTGCCATTTCTCTTTACCTTCCTATTTGCAAATGTAGGTACATTTTCTGCATGCCTTTGGTTGACTAGATTTAACAAATCATCATCACCTAGATCATCAGCATCTAGGTTTAGTTTCTAGCCTGCTTTGTCCAAATTCTATTTGTTCACTTATGCAGCTACCAAGGCAGCTAGTCTAGCTTCTTTCTGCTGAAGTTACTCTCTTTGGGTCCTATTGACCATCCATTCTGCCTATAAGTTAAGGTTCTAGATGAATAGGTAATAAAGGTTCACCTGATCTCCCTATACTTGGTATACAATATAATCAACCCAAACAAAACAAAGACAACAAACAAAAAGTAAAATTTGGGAACTTTTGACCATAGGTCAATTAATAATCACAGACTTAACTGTTTGATACCCCTAAATTACAACTTTCTTAGGAAAGTGTAAGCGTTTTTTGTCAAATATAGAACCCAACAAAGTTTGGGGTTAAATCCCTCAAGGAACACTTGTGCAACTAAGTAAGTTGATTCTTAATGGACTGTTGATCTAAGGTTCTGGAATAAAGGGGGTTTTAATGTATTAATAATAGTCTTTCATTGTTGAATCAAATAGATGTCCATATAATGAGAGATAATGCAAGTATAATCTAAAAAGGTATGAGTTAACTAGAGTTATGCTCCCCAATATGTTCAAATAGTTTTGATTGTGAATTTGTTCTTGATATCTAACTTATAATTTTAATTGCAAGAAATATTGAATTCTTAGAATTACCCACTTCTTTCTCAACCTAATAGGTATTTCACCCTTTACTTCTTTTGAACTTAAAAGATTCAAGTATTATTTAATACAACTATCATAAGGGTTGATCACATTAGGGAATTAACCCTTAACCCAAAGGGTAAAACTATGGATTTTATGTGATTCACCTCTTTTTTACCCAATATCCACTTTCTTGTTCAGACAAGTGTTATTCATAGGCTCACTTCTTAAGTTTGAAACAAAGAGATGTTATTATAATGAATAGATATTCATGCAATTTAGATAGATGTTAGCAATCAGATGGAATCACAACCCTAAACAACTCTCAATATCAAGGCTCCCATAACCGTAGTAATGGGAGTTAGCTACTCATCTCCACAAAAAATATCAAAGACATATTTATGTTCATAAATAGCTTCAAGAGAGTACTTACAAAAGTTACAATATTGTCCTTCTTAATATTCAATGGAAAATAAATAAATAATAATTAAATCTTAGTTTCTAGCTTCAAATCTCAAAGAAAGGTGTCACAATACCCTCAATGGAGTAGAAGGTATGATAATACTATCCAAAATTCCCAAAGTAAAACCTAATACTTAGTATTTATATGATTCCAGGAACTAGGGTTTAAAATATAAACTCAAAATTGCTGCATCATGCTCAACGGGTCAGGCGACGGTTCATTACTTAGGCAACGGTCCATCGCCTGGACTGTCGCTGGAACTTCAGTGATTCCTGTATTTTGTTTCTTAGCGATGGGTCAGGTGATGGTTTGTTGCAGGCTGAATGTTCCATTTCCTGGACTACCTTAGGACTTCTAATGACACTGTATTCTGCTTCTGGGCGATGGTTTAGCCGGCGGTCCGTCGCCAAAGTCATCGCATGTCATTTTTCTCTTGTTTTTCCAGTTTTTCCAAGTCATTCTTCATGATCAATTCTTGTCCTAAAAACACTACAGTTTAATGTTAAATACAACAATAGTTTCTTGAAAACACAAAATTGATGAGTGCGAATGACTGGTTAAATTACCACTCATCAACACCCCCAACTTAAAGATTTTGCTTGTCCTCAAGCAACACTACCTCTAACCATGAGACATAATTATCTATGCCAAAACTTTTTGCCTTAAAGATCAGAATGACTTCGACCTTAGTTGCTACCTCAAGTAGTTCACTGCACATGGGCTATGCTATTTTCCACTACACCACTTATCATAAGATGTAATATCCAAGGATGCACAAGACTTAAAAGAGCAACCAAGAAACAAAAATTGACACTCTAGAAGTGACAACTTCTTAACCACAACTAAGCTATACTGCACTTGACTTATGGCTGGGAGGTGAAAAAATCACCTACCTCAACTTGTTCACATGCCAACCTCACATGAAAGAGAATTCTATACACCAAACTATCAAATTGCCATAAGAAATGTGAAGTCGAAAAACTCCTTCCCTCACTAAAGATATCTCTATGCTACAAGTGTCATACCATAGGATTGCCCCTTTTTTAAATTATCAATAAAAATAAAGTAAGTGATTTAAGATATCAACAGAATTTTTAAGCATGTAACATAGGATCGGGTTAGGGTAGGATGTCTGTAATACCCCAAAGTTTTCTAGGAAATTTCATCCCAAGAAAGCCTAGTACTATCTTCTAAAGTGAATGATAATTATTCCATAAATAATTTTCAAAATTTTAACTTTTTTTCATGTGGTAAATTCAATAAGCTTTCCATCAATATATGATTTGCTTAAATCCGATAACCGGGTAAGACGTTATGACTATTTCAAGTTCCCATCGTAAAACAACGATATATTAGTTAGTGGCGCAGCCGCACCACAAGAGGAAATGGCATTTTGAAATATCCAGTAGGTGTCCATGATTATGGCGCGTCGCTCCAGCACTCAAATTCAGAATAATCGCTTTTCCAATGTCTAAGTACGATTTCCCCCGCGTCGCACCAACGTTTTAGGTCACGAAGGAAGGGGCAATGCACTGGCTCCACGTCATGCCATCCCTTAATTTTCCAATTGTCAATTTCCATTGAAATAGCATGATAATAACACATCGTGCCAGGAACCGAGTTTGGGTAAATTTTACTGAAATTAAATGATGCATCTAGGGCTAAAAGGGTCTATTTTTTACCCCTATTTAAATCCAATAACATGTGATTTAGCCATTCTTCACCCAAAATATACTATTTTCCCTCAAGAACAAGCTAGGGTTTCTATTGGGTATTCAAATTCAACAAAGTTTCACCATCAATCTTCATGAAATCATGAGCTAAGGTATGCACAGTGTTCATTCATGGACTCATTTCGTACATGAAGCCAAAGAATCCCTTTTCTAAATTAAAGTTATGGATTTTCTTATGAAATACATGATTGGGATGCTTTTGTTCATGCTGATAATGAGTAATTGAATTGTATTCCATGAATGAGTGTTAAATTCTATATAGGATGATTTGTATCGGTATAGTTTCATAAAACCCTAGAACTAAACCCTTGAATGATTAACTTGGAATTCAATTATGATAGTTATTTTTTGTATGATGTTATTTACACATTCTAAGCAAACTATGTGTTTGGTTGAACGCCTAGATGAAGGGAAAGTGTCTAATTAGCATGATATCATGAAATCCCCTTATATGTACAAGCTTATGCCTATCACCTATTTGATGAAATGCTTCATAAATGTATTATGATGATTAATATGTATTCAAGTAAGTCATGCTTTGTCAGTTTCCTTCCATCAAGTCCTGGGGGTACTTGTACCCGAAATATTAATTGTGTACCTAGAGCCATGTCATGTTTTCCTGATACTCTCTATCAAGCTATTAATCCTTAGACTTCAAATAGTCTTACGAGTCAGTAAATATCTCCATGATCTCATGACTCAGTTAGTTGTCAGATATCAGTAGTATTCTATCTGACAATGGAACTTAGTAACTCAGCTAATATTTAGTTCAGTAAATCATGTTCAGTTTCCATTTAGATGGGATTAGGAATTAGCATCGAGTTAACCCAAGGATGGGGACACACACTATCAGATAAGGGTGTGATCCTTATAAGTCATCCTTGCATTCCATAACTATATAGCCGGCATAGGTAGAGACATCAAAACTATTAGATGAGGGTTGATGAGGTGGATAAGCACTGTCAGATAAAGGCCCCACCATTCTCTTTTGGGGACACTATCAGATAAGCGTTACGCAAAACTTTTCCTTACTAGTGGTGCGGTATTGACACCCTTCTAATTAGGGTTATAGATTTGACCCAAACTCAGCCATAATGGTATATCAAGGGAATTTCGATTAAATAATACCTCCCACAGTTTTAGTACTAGTCTCAATATAAGAACTCAGACAGTTCTTTAGATTCAAGACTGTCAGATACAGTCGAATTAGATACAATAAGGAACTAAGTTAGTTCCATCAGATTTAGGACTATCAGATATAGTCACCCATGTTATCAGTTACATTTAGATACAACTATTAATTCTATTAGTTATATTAGTTATTAGTATGTCATGCAATCAGTATTCAGATTCCATAATCATGATATCACAGTGTGAATTACACTTGCGTATTTATGTAAGCATTCTCGCATTCATGTTGACAGCTAGTTAGCATTATTAATGCGTGTTAACCCTTGCGTAAATCCTACCTTATATTTATACTTATTCTATTCCATTGTACTGATGCATTTGCTCTATGGTGATTTTTTTTATGTTAAACCATAGGTTCAGAGACACGAGTTCTAGATCAATAATAGATTCCAGTCTCAGCAGTCGGAATAGAAGTTAGCCCTCATCCTTAGAGGACATGATTATTTATCCACTATTTCATTGATTAGTTATTAGTTGGATTTACTTGGAGAAATGTCCCATCAACTCGTTATTCAGATTATTCATACAATAAAGGCTTTAAGACTAGATGCAGACTATTATGTTTCAGAAATGCCTCCTAAGAGAAGAAGTCAGTCAGCCCCTCATCCCGAAAAACCATTGGGCAATATGTTTCTTATACGGAGTTTAAGACCACATTTATCACTCTTTCTCAGTTAGTAAATGCCCCTAAAGAGAGACTAGCTATCATTTTAGCCAACCCATTAGCCAACTCAGCAGTAGCTAGGATTCGTGACTTCACCCGGATGAATCCTCCAGCCTTCTAGGGGTCTAAATTTCAAGAAGACCCTTAGGAATTCATTGATGAAGTTTAGAAAGTGACAGACATCATGAGGGTGACTACTGTTGAGAGTCTTAAGTTAGTCGTATACTATTTATAGGATCTGCCTCATACTTTGTTCAAATAGTGGAAGTCAGAAAGGTCAGATGATGCAGGTCCTATAAATTGGGAGAAGTTTGTCACTGCATTCTTAGCCAGATACTTTCCCCAAGATCTTAGAGAGGGTAAGGTGCTAGAATTCATCAACCTCGGGTAGGGAAATATGACAATGAAAGATTATTCTCTAAAGTTTACTCAATTAGCTAGATATTCCCCTCATGTGGTTGCAAACGACAGAGCCAAGATTAGTAAGTTTGCTTCAGGGGTAAATGATAGTGTTGTTAATAAGTGCAGATATGCCATGCTAAATAGTGATATAACTTTAGCCAGACTTATGACCATGTGCAGCAGATAGAGAAGCAAAAGATTAAATAGAGGGAAAAATAAAATAAGAAAGTTAGGACAGGTAGCTTCAATTTTAGTTAGCCTAAATCAAAAGGAGGAAACCATTCTTAGTTTTGTCCTAAGTCATCAATTCCATCTCCTTTTTCATCCAGTTCTCTATCTCCCATGCTTAGAGATAGAGTGATAGGAACTAAGTTTCAGGGCAGTGTTAGCAATGCATGAACTAATCCCCTTTGTCAGACTTATAGTAAGAACCACAAGGGTGCTGGTAGAGCTGGCAGCAATGTCTATTTCAATTGTGGAAAGCCATCCCACAGAGCCAGAGACTACCCTCAGTCAGGTTATCAGAGTTATCTCTGCTCCTTATCTTAATCCATTCGCCCAAATCAGCAAGGTGCCACCACCAGTGCTACTAGTGGGCAATGCCAAAATAGAAGATAAGTTTTTCAGACCTAACAAGATTAGGAAAATTCTTCTGATGTAGTTACTAGTATGTTATAGATCTTTCATATTCATGTTTTCATTTTTCTAGATATAGGAGATTCTTTTTATTTTGTTACTCCTTATATAGCAGTTAATTTTGGAATCAGTACTAAAATTCTACTATATCCCTACTCAGCCTCTACCCCAGTGGGTAAAACCATCATAACCCGACAGGTATACAGAAACTGCCCGATTATGATAATTCAAAAAGTCACTTTAGTATACTTCATCACATTATTTCTGGTGATGACATTAGAGTAGATCCTCAAAACATCAAAGCAGTAAGAAACTGGCCTTACCCTATCTCTCCATCAGATATTAGGAGTTTCTTGGGTTGGGCTAGCTATTACAGTTGACTTGTTAAAGGATTTTCATCTATTGCAACCCTTATGTCCAGATTGACTCAGAAAAAGTCAAGTTTCAGTCGTTAGAGCCCTACGAGAAGAGTTTTCATGAGTTGAAATCTCAAATTACCTTAGCCCATGTCTTATATTTTCTGATAGTTCAAATAGTTTTATGGTGTATTATGATGCATCCAGAGTAGGTTTGGGTTGTGTCCTCATGCAGCATGGTAAGGTCATAGCCTACGCATCCATATAGCTTAAACCCAATGAGAGGAATTATCCTACTCATGATTTTGAGTTAGCAGCCATAGTCTTTGCCTTAAAAATTTTGAGGAATTATCTCTATGGAGTTCATGTTGATGTCTTCACTGATCACAAGAGTTTTCCGTATGTCTTTCTCAAAAAGATCTCAATCTTCATCAAACAAAGTGGTTAGAGCTCTTGAAAGATTATGACATAAGTGTCCCCTATTGTCTGAGCAAGGAAAACATAGTGGCTAACACTCTCAGTAGACTATCCATGGGTAGTGTTTCTGATGTGGAGCATAGTAAAAAGAAGTTAGCTCAAGAAGTCCTTTAGCTTTCTAGACTAATCATTCGCTTAGTGGATTCTTCAGAGGGTAGTGTATGTGTTCAGAGTAGTTCAGAATCATATCTAGTTTTTGAGGTGAAAGCAAAGCAAGATAGAGATCCCAGCGTAGTCAAGTTGAAAGAATTAGTTCAGGATTAGAAAATAGAGGTTTTATCCTATAGAGGAGATGGTGTTCTTCGTTGTTAAGGTCATCTCTGTGCTCTAGGTGTAGATGACTTAAGGCAGCAAATTCTTGTAGAAGTACATGGTGCGCGCTACTCTATTCATCCAGGGGCCAAAAAGATGTACCGCGACTTATTGGAAATCTATTGGTGGAGTGGGATGAAGAAAGTCATTGCAGAGTTTGTGGATAAGTTCTCTATATGTCAACAGGTTAAGACAGAGCATCAGAAGCCTAGTGGGTCCATAAAGGAGTTCATTATTCCTACTTGTAAGCGGGAAAATGTTAACATAGACTTAATGATGTGTTTGCCTTGAACTCGTCATCAGCATGATTCAGTCTGGGTCATTGTAGATAGAATGACCAAATAAACTCATTTTCTTCCAGTTCATACCTCTTATTCAGCTGAGGATTACACCAAACTCTACATCAAGGAGTTAGTTAGATTGCACGGTGTCCCGTTGTCTATTATCTTAGATAGAGATACCTAGTTCACCTTTTATTTCTGGAAAGTGTTCTAAAAGGGTCTTGATACCCAAGTTCATCTCAGTATAGCCTTTTATCCTTAGAAATATGGTGAAGAATAAAGGACCATTCAGACTTTAAAAGATATGCTAAGGGCATGTGCAATTGATTTCAAGGGAAGTTGGGATGACCACTTGCCTTTGATTGAGTTTGCATACAACAATAATTATCATTCCATTATTCATATGGCTCAATTCAAAGCTCTCTATGGTAGGAGATGTAGACCTCCAATTTGTTGGTTCGAAGTTAGCAATGCCTCAGTCATAGGTCCTGATTAGTATTCGACGCTTTAGAAAAAGTCTAGTCAATTAGAGAAAGACTTTAGGATGCTCTGAGCCGATAGAAATTTTATATAGATGTTCGTAGAATAGATCTCGAGTTCAAGGTGGGTGATTATGTCAATCAAAATATCTCTCCCATGAAGGTATTGAAGAGATTCAGCAAGTAGGGAAACCTCAGTCTCTGATATGTTGGTCCCTTAAAGATTCTCAGTCATTTTTGCAAGGTATCTTATGAGCTTGAATTTCCTTCAAATCTAGCCTCAGTTTATTCAGTCTTCTATGTTTATTATCTTAAGAAGTGTTTAGGTGACCCACCAATCATAGTCCCTATTTAGAGCATTGATGTTCTGAAAGTCTCTCTTATGAAGAGATACCAATCGAAATCCTAGACTATCAGATCTGTAGATTATGGACCAAAGAAAGTCCCTCTAGTTAAAGTTCTTTGGAAAAATTAGTCCATTGAGGGAGATACTTTGAAAGAAAAAGGAGACATGTGTACCAAGTATCCTCACCTCTTCTATACCAACTCAGATCAAGCTCAAGGTAATAGTTCTCCTTAAGCTTATTTCATGATTAGTGTTTATCATGAACTTGGTATTCAGTTTTATGTTCATGTTCCCAGCATAAACTTGGTGTCAAGTAGCATTGCATATTCAGTCATGCATTCATATATCAGCTTAGTTTTATAATTATGCATCAGAAATGCATTCTCATTGAGAGAAACTTAGTTCTTCAGAACATTCAGTCATGCATTCATAAATTAGTTACACATGCATCAGATACGCATATTCAGTATGTTACGTTCAGCTTGTCAGTCATGAGATCATGTTCCAGTTATTCATGTGCAGTTCATGTTCAGCTTATTGTTTCCCCCCTCAGTCAGTCTTATTCGAGGATAAATGTTCTGAAGGAGGAGATATTGTAATACCCAAAAGTTTTCTAGAAAATTTCATCCCAATAATGCCTAGTATTAGCTTCTAAAGTGAATGATAATTATTCCATGAGGAATTTTCAAGATTTTTTAATAAGCTTTCCATCAATATATGATTTTGTTAAATTCGATAACCGGGTAAGAAGTTATGACTATTTCAAGTTTTCGTCATAAAATAGTGCCATATTAGTTAGTGGAACGTCGCACCACAAGAAGAAATGATATTTAGAAATTTCCAATAGGCATCCATGATTATGGCACGTCATGCTATCACTCAAATTCAAAATTTCCCTTTTTCGAGTCTCTCAGTGCGATTTCCCCCTCGTTGCACCAAAGTTCCAGGTCATGAAGGAAGAGGCAATATAATGGCTCCATGTCGTGCCATCCCTTAATTTCCCAATTGTCAATTTTCAGTGACACGATGCGATAATGCCGCATCGCGCCACGAGCCTAGTTCAGGAAAATTTTACTAAAATTAAATGAGGGGTCCAAGGTTAAAAGGGTCAATTTCCTACCCCTATTTAAATCTAATAACACATGATTTAGCAATTATTCACCCAAAATATACTATTTCTCTCAAGAACAAGCGAGGATTTTTATTGGAGATTCAAATTCAACAAGGTTTCACCATCAATCTTCATGTAATCACGAGCTATGGTACGCATAGTGTTCATTCATGGACTACTTTCGATCATGAAGCCCAAGAATCCCTTTTCAAAATTCAAGTTATGTATTTTCTTATCAATTTAATGATAGGGATACTTTTGTTCATGTTGATAATGAGTAATTGAATTGTATTCCATGAATGAGTGTTAAATTCCATATAGGTTGATTTATATTGATTCATGGAACTCTAGGACTAAACCATTGAATGATTAAACTAGAATTGAATCACGATAATTAATTCCTAATGCCTTTTGGGAATGGAAAAAACACTTAGTAGAACTTCCTTACATTTCTGGGTTTGACGAACAAACTATTCCTACTAAGGCCAGACCCATTCAAATGAACCAAGAAATGATGGAAATCTGCAAAAAGGAAATTGACCATCTTCTAAAGAATGGTATTATTAGAACCTCTAATTCTCCATGGAGTTGCTCTGCCTTTTATGTCAATAACAGTGCAGAAAAGGAACGAGAAACCCCTAGGCTTGTAATAAATTACAAGCCTTTGAAGGCGGTATTAAAATGGATCAGACATCCGATTCCTAATAAAAGGGATTTATTAAAAAGAACTTTCAAACCAAATCTTTACAGTAAATTTGATATGAAGTCCGGGTTCTGGCAAATTCAAATTGCTGAGAAAGATAAATACAAGACGGCTTTTAATGTCCCATTTGGCCATTATGAGTGGAACGTCTTGCCTTTTGGTCTTAAAAACGTTCCTTCAGAGTTTCAAAACATCATGAACAATATCATCAATCCCTATACTTATATGTCAATTGTTTATATTGATGATGTGCTAATTTTTTCGGAGAACATTGATTCCCATTTTAAACATTTAAACACTTTCTTCAAAATTGTTAAATT
>NW_025892371.1:98943-185826 GCF_002878395.1 Capsicum annuum | reverse complement strand
TCGAGAATATACAAGAATATCATCTATGAATACTATGACAAACATATCAAGATAATGCTTGAAAACTCAATTCATAAGGTCCATGAAGGCTGCTGGAGCATTGGTTAACCCAAAAGACATGACAAGAAACTCAAAGTGATCATAACATGTTTGGAAGTCTATCTTTGGAATAACACACTCTCTCACTTTAGCTGATGATAGCCGGATCTAAGGTCTATTTTTGAGAAGTAGCTCCCACCTTATAACTGATCAAACAAGTCATCAATTTAAGTAAGAGGTTACTTGTTCTTGATAGTTACCTTGTTAGGTTGATGGTAATTAATGAACATACATAATGTACCATCTTTATTACGCACGAATACAATAGGTACACCCCACGGGGAAATATTGGGTCTGATAAAGACTTTTTCTAAGAGATTTTTGAGTTGCTCCTTCAACTCTTTAAGTTATGTGGGAGCCATATGGTACGGAGTAAGGGAAATAGGCTGAGTGCCGAGAAGGAGATCAATCCCGAATTTTATTTCTCTATCAGGTGGGATCCCTGGGAGATTTTCCAAGAAAAAATTGGCAAACTCATTAACAATGGAAACTGACTAAATAGTTATAGTCTCTGACTTGAGGTCCTTAACTCGAACTACGTGATAGATGCAACTCTTAGAAATCAACTTCCTAGCTTTGAGGTAGGATATGAAATGGCTCTTCAGAGTTACAAAGCTCCCAGACCACTCAAAA
This sequence comes from Capsicum annuum, assembly GCF_002878395.1. NCBI lineage: Eukaryota > Viridiplantae > Streptophyta > Magnoliopsida > Solanales > Solanaceae > Capsicum > Capsicum annuum. The sequence goes on along the minus strand of NW_025892371.1, from coordinate 185,094 downwards.
ATAGGCTCTTCAGGAAACTGAAACATGACCACTCGCATACGACAATCTATAGACGTATAGCACTAGTGAAGCCAATCTATACCAAGAATAACGTTAAAATCAACCATATTTAGCTCAATTAAATCAGCATATACGACCTGATAAAGGACAGTGATAGGACACTTCTTATACATACACTTAGCACTAACAGATTCACCTACTGGGATAAAAACCACAACAGGCTCAAGAATCTGTTCAGGGTCCATCTCAAAATTCACAGCAACTAGAGGTCTCATATAAGAGAAACTAGAATCAAGATACATTATTATATACATATAGAAATAAAAGACACGAATCAAACTAGTGAAAACATCTAGAGAGTCCTTCTGCTCCTGGAAATGTGGTATAGCATAAAAGTAATTCTGGCGCAAACCGCTAGCAGTACTAGAAGAGGCGCCTTGAGGAGGAACTTGGCAGACTACGAGAGCAGGGGCATTGGTTTCTTGACTCTGGGGATGAGTATTTTGACTCCTCTGTCTAGCATATGGACAATATCTAAGTCGGTAGCCCAACTTGCTACAACCAAATAAACCCTTTTGATTAACAAAACACTCGCCCAAATAATCTATACCATACTTGGCATAAGAAGAAAGACGAGGTTTATTACTTACACTTTCCTGAGACACGGACGGGATAGGCCTGTTCCCCTTCTCCTGCCTACTTATAAGTGTGGGATCAATAACTAAGGAAGGCGCGGGCATAAACGGTCATCCCTAAAATTGAGGCCAGTTCCCTCTGTGGAATCTAGACTTACTAAATTCCTATTGCTCTAATCTAGCTCTTTTATTCCCTTTTACTCTCTCCCTCTCTTTTACCTTATCAGCTTCAATCTGTTGGGCATGTATTATCAACCGAGAAAGTTCCATCTCTCTATTAAGCATAGCAGATCTACACTCTTTCACAACTAACTCGACACATCGGTCACAAACTTGCTCATGATGGTCCTAGAGTCAGCCATCATACTAGGAGCATATTGTGATAACTTATTGAATCTAATTGAATACTTCTTTAAAGTAATGGAGCCTTGTCTTACATTCAAGAATTCCTCTATATTTGTTTCCCTCATCTCATGAGGAATGAATCTATCCAAGAATGAATCTTGGAATAATTGCCAAATCATGGGAGCGGAATCCTCCCCTCTACTCATCCTTCATATCTCCACCCAATCATATATAATATCTTTTATTCGATAGGCAGCCAATTCAACACTCTCCTCCTCAGTCATATGTATAATATGGGTTATCTTTCACACCTCATCCAACTACATTTATGGATCTTCACCTACCTTTGACCCATAGAACTCAGGCGGATTCATCCGTATAAAGATATAAACTCAAGCTGCAGTAGGTTATTCTCTTGCTAAGGCAAAATAGTATCCTGGGTGTTAGCTTAAGTATTGGCAATAAATACCTGGGCTAGAGCCTGAAAAGCTACCCGAAATTTTGCATGAGACACATTCTCATTCAAGGGATCAATGTGTTCAGGTTTCTCATTGTTTCTATGAGCTCAACGAGGAGAAATTTTCTATTATAAGAGAGCACAAGTTAATAGTAAATAAAGAGACAGTTGTAGGCATGATAAACTTTAGAAAAAAGAAACAACTTTTCCTAAAACGTTCTGTAGCCTCTTTCTCATAGATGTGGCGCACTACACACCAATGATCAAGAATCTACGTAATATAACTTATCAGACTCCCTAGGAATCCTTAAACCTTAGGCTATGATACCAAGCTTTGTAATGCCTTGAAATTCCATCCCGAGATGCCACACAGTGCTTAGGGATACACGTTGCCCTAAGCTAACCCTCGGAGCTGGACACTACCACGAGGAACTCAATTGAATAATAGTCATGCATAACACAATGATATACCACATCATGTTTGAGAGAAATACTGGATAATACTAGACTATACAACCAAAATATAATGAATATCTGTACATACCAACCCTCTATCTAACAAAGACTCTATACATCAAAATCAAGGAGCCATTGGGAAAAACCTCCAACTGACTTAAAAGGTATGAAATCCATAATAACAGAATGATATCATCAAAAATATAGACACGGTCCTCAAACCATGAGGACTTACCACTGAGGGAACATAGTTGAGGCCCTCGAATATTGCTAACGCATCTGCAGCTGAGTACCTGAACCTACATTACGAGAAAATGTAGCCCATAGGATAATATGTGGGTCAGCACTTTGGAATGTACTAAGTATGTGGGGGTGCATGCAACAATGCAAATATCATCATCAATTTCATAAAAATATGCATATGTACAATGATGGCTCACTTTGCTTGAGTTAGATTGAAACATACTTTTCATGATCTCAAAGTAAATAAATCATATGATAAAAAAACTCATAAATCATCATAAATAACTCAACTTTTCAACTCAGACTCAGAGTGACTCAGTAATTCAAGAAACTCTAGTTTTATGGACATGAGATGTTCTTATAACCGACATAAACTATGTGAGCTACATGGAGTCCAACGTTTTGCCCTCCTAAGAAGAGAACCCCATATTGGTGGGAGTGTCGTACTCTTTCCAGGGAGTACATCCTAAATTTAGTGATCACAATCTCATACTTGGCCTTTAGCCTATAATTTTCAATATCAATCCTACGGTGGAATGTAGTTTTGGGGAAATACCATATTTCAAGCTTAGTGCTAAATACTACTCTGAAGAAAAAGCTTAGAACGTGTTAGGAAATCCGCCACAAACATCACAAGATTTTATAATGAAGAAAAAATCAAATCTCTTTGTATTTATCAAATCATAATCAATTTGTAGATTCCTAACTTGACTTAAATCAAATCAATCTGTCTCGATATAAAAATGTATAAATTTATTAAATCATGACAACATCAATAACTTTGAGGAAACATTACGTCTCATTGTAACAACTCAATCTCATGAATCAATATACTCAATAATCCAGTTTGTCATAAGGAAGTTTAAAGCTTGACACATATCTTGAAAGCACTTGAAATATCAACTCATTGTAGAAATATGGAATTCACAATATTAAATATCAAGTCATAACATGGGAAGAGCAAAATAATCATATATAACAAAGCTTGACCAATTTATATTCTAATAATCTCATGATGAAGTAATTGGGTATAAACCCACTTGCAACATCATCTAAATCCATGATAAAAATTAAAGCTTTGGGCATAAGAACAAATGAATTGCTCTTGTTCAAAATCACACATAACTTAATCTTTAAAATTGGATGAATTCTAGTGATTGAGACTCTATCAGCACTTGTTATAAATGATTATCCAAGCTCACACTATGAGGAACTTAATACTTGAAGAAATCTTGAAGATGTATGGATAATTTTTGGAAGATTAATATCTTTAAATAAAAACCATAGATATATTTCTTAAGAGAATTGGAAGAGAGAATGAAGAAATTAGGGTATAAATAGGAATTCTCATATATTTAGGGACTTCTAAAAGATTAGAAAAGATAAAAATACCCTTGCAAAAACATCATTTAATTGCTGGAAAAAATAGCTGACGACATTCATGACAAGTCAACAGACTTGTGACAAGTCGTCACAAAATGTTGTCATAAAAGGGGTGGATTTTATGATTTTCTGCTTAAGGTTAACAACATTGGTGATAAGTCTTAACACTTGTGACAACTTATCACAAAATTTCATCACTGGGGGTGAAAATCTTCCTAAGACTGATGACATTGGTGATAAGTCGTCACCCTTGTAACAGCTTATCATAAAATGTCATCACTCAGTTTTCCAGCTTGATATTCTAGAGTAAAATGGGCATAACTCTTGGCTCCTATACCGAATTTGGGTGAAATTGGTATAATTGGAAGGCTAATTCAATTATATATCATTTGGTAGATGATAACGCTGAAATTAAACTCTTGAATGGGTGTAAGCGATCATTGTCAATATAAAACCCAACTAGGTTGGGGTTGAATCCCACAGGGAATAGGGTGTGAACTTTGATCTATTTGCAAAAGATTTTACTGGTAGTTTACTGCTTCCGAAAGATAGGGATTTAAGTTCATGGTGTGTTAAATATCACTTTCAATACTTCTGTTTTTGTAATCAAGATAAATGGGAAACCAGAGCTATAATCACCAAGGGTTTCGAGAATTGACAGATACTAGGTAATGCTAGAGATTCTTGGAATGAGTAGAAGAGCAGAATATCCCTGACAATTATACTATCTGACATATCTCTCGACCTCACCAAAAAATTTATTATCTAATTCTCTCAAACATAGATAACTTATCTATTTCCAATATCATGTTATCTCAAGTAGATTAATCTAGTTATGACATTAATCATTAAATAAAAGGTTGGTAGCTTCTGAGTCCCTGTTGATAATTCACGTCCTCTAGTCTATTTCTTTGTTAGAAGCAAATAAAACCTAGGGAATAACCTAATGTTTGCAACCACTAGATTTTAGTTAAAATAACAAAATCTCAAGATGTTTTACTACTCTTTGAATCTGTTCAACACCAAGTATCATATCAAAACCTAATCCATGGATCCCATAACATCGGCTAAGGAAATTAGCCACTAATGTTTTGATGAATGAAATAACAAGTTGAATTCATGATTATAATGATAAACTTATTAATGGGTAGAAAACAACAAGTAGTTCCTCCGATTTAATCACAAGGTAGAAACCCTAAATATAGTTAATACAAAAACAGAAGAATAATTTATGAAAGAGAGTAAAAATACGTGTATCTCTTCTAAGAGTTGATGTCTGATAGATAAATTATTAAGACCCTTCTCAAAAACCCTAAAAGATGTTATTTATACTAAAGCCTAATTAAGGAAATAAAATAAGAAAAATAATAAAATTGTCTGGAATAGGTGATGCTCAGGATGACGCTGCGTCAAGAAGTTGATGCCCTATCATGGATGGCGTCAGGGAGGCTTCGGTTGCCTTCAGGTTCTATCTTAGGTTGATGATGTGGTTGACGTTGCATCAGTGACCTGATGGTGTATCACTAACGTCGTCAGATTTCTTCTTCCCATGCTAACTTTCTACTTAAGGCTGATGCCATTCTTGATGCCTTATCAGGACTTTGACGCCACGTCACTGGCATCGTAGAACAGCTCCTCAAACTAAAACTCCCTGGTTAATGCTGACACTAATGCTGATAGGCTATCATGAGGTTGACGACTTATCATGGAGGTCGTCAACCATGTTTTCTTCTATTTTGATTAGATTTTCAAATCTTTTGCTCCATTATTGTTTATTCTCATTTCTTCAACCTTTTTCTACAATATCATGAGCAAAAACATCAAAACAACAAGAGTTGCTTTAGAATTCACAATTATTTTGAGCTAAAAAGCATTAAATGTGTTAGCTTTTTCTCACACATCAACACCCTTAACTTAAAACCATTGCTTGTCCTCAAGCAACAACTAACTAAGAGAATACAATGAACATTCAGCAGTCAACAACCAACTTAGCTCAAAACTCAGTTTACCATCTCCAACATCAACCAACTCAAAACTATAGTGCAATTTATTGAAAAGAAAAAATGTAACACAAAAGCTTCTACCTATGGCATCAACTAAGTACCAACAATCATGCATGTATCAATGTACACTACCCAAACAAGTAAGTAACTTAGGAAGATACTAGTGTGCCCTCACAACAAAGAAATTCCCTTGTTTTTCTCATGTTAAACATCAAAAATATAAACATAGGGATCATCACTAAAACACTCACTCTTAGAATGAAGTTCAAACCAGTGTATGCCAAATACCATATGCTCGCCCTTATCGTCATTACCAAGGTTTCCAGATAGGTAAGCTAGGATCACTATAGGTCTTTCTTCGGCTTGTAACGTAGGCTAGGGCTGGTATGATATTATATGGCATTTAGAGTGACTAAACTCCTTGGAAATACCTTAACTCTTGGTGTCCACTTATTAACCTCTTTTTTTCTCTTTTTCTTTTCTTTTCCATTTCTAAATTTCTCCTTTTTTTTTTACTTTTTCTATTTTCTTCATCACACTTTTAGGATGGGTGCACTTCTTTTTATTCAAGAAGAGTTTCTTTTCTTGCTCTTATTTACCAACACCCTCTTTTTATTCTTTTTCTTTGATTCTTTCTCTTTTACTTTACCCTTCTTCATACCTAACTTATTTCATGCACCCTATGATAGCCAACCTCAACTTAGGCTATTTGCTTACGTTAAGGTGCACTGTGTCCAAGGAGGACCAGGGTTAAAACATGTTCATTATGGTTTCAAAAGGGAAGGTGGTAGGTTTCATAGAAAGAAAATTGGTCAATTAAGGATCAAAATTGGGATCAAGGGATTTTGTATATTCAGGGAAGTCATTTAGGCTAAAAGTTACTTATAGTCCAAAACGGCCTATGATCCTTTCCTAACCTCTATCTCTCCACTATGGTAAGACGAACTGAGCAAGTTCTAGATTTCACACTACAAAGAGAACTTGGTATAGTCTCACACACACATGGCACACAAGCAATATCACTGGCTACTACCTATTTGGTTCATGTAATTGTTAAGCACTGATGGTCAGGTAACTAAACTAATTCCATGATGAGATGCACAATGGTCACACTAAGGTGCAATTCATACAGTCATGCAAGACAAACCTACGGAGAGGTGTTTAAAATCACAAAATTAGTTAACTGCCTACAAAACTTGCACTACTCCTAGTTATTTACAGAATATGCTACAACAACATGCTACCCTACACCCTTACTATAAAATCAAAAAAAAAAATAAAACTAAGGGTTAGGATATACCTAAAGTGGGTTATTCTCAGGGATCATGGGTTACTTCCTATGTAGCGCTTGATTTAACATCATGGCACTACGTAGGTATCTCGATTACCTCACACTTAATCAAGAGAAATAATGATGATGCTTTTCACCGATTTGTCTGGTCCAATGTAAAGCTTTACCCGTTGCCTATTTACTTTAAATGTACTACCATCTTTATTTTCAAGCTCCACTACTCCAGATGAGTAGACTCGATTCTCTTTAAAAAGGCCTGACCATTTAGATTTCAGCTTTCCAGGGAACAACTTATGTCTGGAATTAAACAAAAGCACCAAGTCCTTTTTTTTTAACTCTCGCTTCTCTATCTTCCAGTCATGGTACTTTTTCATCTTTTCTTTATACAAATCTGCTTGTTCATATGCCCTGAGACAGAATTCATCTATCTCATTCAGTTGCCCTAATCTTAGTTTTGCAGCTTCCTTCCAATTCAAATTAAACTTTTTGAGTACACATAAAGCCTTGTGCTTCAGCTCTATTAGAAAATGGCACGTATTTCCATAGATTAGTTGGAATGCTGAAATTTAAATAGGCGTCTTAAAAGTAGTTCGGTATGCCCACAAGGCATCATCAAGCATTGGGGACCAATTTTCTCAGCTAGCATTCACCGTCTTGGCTAGGATAGACTTAACTTCACAATTCGACACCTTCACCTGCCCACTGGTTTATGGGTGGTATGGAGAAGCCACTCTATGTTTTTTTACACCATACTTTGCTAGATTTTCCCAAAATAATTTGTTGCAAAAGTGAGATCCTCCATCACATATGATAGTGTGTGGTACACTAAAGGAAGAGAAGATGTTCATTTTAAGGAAAGCAACAACTCTGTTTCCCTTATTGTCAGCCAATGCGGTAGCTTCAACCCATTTTGAAACATATTTAACAACAACTAGAATATACTTTATTCCGTAAGAACATACAAACAAACCCATGAAGTCAATACCCTACACATCAAATAACTCCACTTCAAGCATCGTAGTCAAAGGCATTTCTTATCGTTTAGAAATTGACCCCTGTCTTTGACACTGGTCATATTTCTTTACAAACTTATGGGCATCTTTAAATAATGTTTGACAATAATAGCCACTCTGTAACACCTATCTGGCTATTCGTTAACCTGCATGGTGACCCCCAACTAGAGAAGCATGACATGCCTCTAGTATACACCATACATCTACTTCAGGGATGCATCTTTATATGATATTGTCTACACATTGCCTAAAAAGATAAGTCTCATCTTAAAAATAATGTGTTACATCATGCAAGAACTTCTTCCTTTGGTGGGATGAAAGATTTTCCGAGAGGATCTCACTCACAACGTAATTTCCATAATCAGTATACCAGGGCAATGCTTCTATAGCAGTTGCCAAGATCTCCTTATCTGGAAGAATATCATTTATCTTTGTTTCATAATTAACTTCCTGGCCACCTTCCATTCTAGATTGATGATCTACAACCTAGTTTTCACAACCTTTTCTATTTTTTACTTCAAAATCAAACTCTTCCAGTAGCAACACCTATCTGATAAGCCTTGGTTCAGCATCCTTTTTGGCCATCAAGTACCATAAGGCAACATGGTTTGTATGGACTACTACTTTAGTCCCAAGAAGATAAGATTTGAATTTCTCAAAAGCATACACTACAGCTAGCAACTCCTATTTGGTAACTATGTAATTTTTTTGTGCTCCATTTAGCGCTTTGCTGGCATAATATAATGGGCGAAACAATTTTATCTCTTTTTTTTCCCAATACGGCTCCCTGCGCAACACCACTTACATCACATATTAGTTCAAATGGTTTTGCCCAGTCGGGTGCAATAATAATTGGAGCCTCAATAAGCTTCTTTTTAAGGAAGTCAAATGTCTTTAAGAATTCTTCATCGAAAAGGAATTTCACTTCCTTCTCCAACAACTTGCAAAGTGGATTTGCATCTTTGGAGAAGTCTTTTACAAATCTCTGATAGAATCCTGCATGACCAAGAAAACTATGAACTCCCTTGACTAAAATAGGAGCTGGTAATTTCTTGCTAACTTCTACCTTTGCTTGATCAACTTCAATCCCTTTTTCAGAGGTTTTTTGGCCTAGCACGATACCCTCCTCTATAGTGTCTTCCACCATGTTAGAGAAGATAGACATCATACATCGTTGAAAAGTGGCTGATGCATTGGATAGCCTAAATGGTATCCTCTTAAATGAAAAAGTGCCATATAGGCACGTAAATGTCGTCTTCTCTTGATCATCCGGAGCAATGCAAATTAGATTATATCCAGAATAACCATTCAAGAAGTAATACCACTCCCTACCCGCCTACTATCAAGGTTCTAGTCGATAAAAGGCACTGGGAAGTGGTCCTTCAAAGTCCACGAGTTTAGCTTATGGTAATCCACGTAGACTCTCCATCCTGTGACTTGTCTAAGTTGAATTAGCTCGTTCTTTTCATTTGCAACCACCTTCATACCCCCTTTCTTAGGTACGCATTGAACTGGACTTACCCATTTGCTGTCATAAATAGGGTAGACTACTCTGGCGTCCAACCACTTAATAATCTCTTTTTTAACCACCTCCTGCATTGGTGGATTCAGATAGCACTAATGTTCAATCATAGGAGTACTATTTTCTTCTACTTGGATTTTATGCATATAGATACCAGGATGAATGCCCATAATATCTGCGATAGTCTATCCGATATCTCTCTTGTGTCTCTGAAGTGCTGAGGCAAGTGAATTCACCTGTTGTTCTTCTAAATTAGCTATAATAAAAACCGGTAGTGTTCTCCCTTTCCCCAAATCGTAAGTGACCCGGTACCTCACTCAATTCAAACACCAGAGGTTCCTCAATGGATGGCTTGACTGGTTGCATTGGTCTACTAGCCAAATCAAGGTCGATATTTTTAGGAGCATAAGAATATGAGCCTAGACCAGTCAAGGCACAAACTATCTCTTCTTACCCTTCAATGCCTTTACTTTAATAGTTCATCACAACTGCGGCTAAAGGCACCATCATAAGCTGTTCAGTCTGACTATATCTTGTTCGTCCTCAAAATACACATCAACCACTGAAAAATTTCCTTATGTTGCTTTATTAATCTGCTCTCATTAAACCATGCCTCTTCATCGTTCACCCTGAATAAGAGTTTATACTCTCAAATCAATTAAGATGCTTCTGGGTACCTCAAAGTCCACCCCACAATCTAGAATGATGAAGTTCATAGGGAACATATAATTTGACACCTTTACCAATACATCATATAGAATGCCAATAGCTTGCTTTACTAATCTGTCATCCATCACCAGCCTAATGTTGGTAGGTATGGGATTCCCCAGGCCTAACTTTTTGTAAATAGTCAACGGCATTAGATTAACAATTGCCCCAGATCATATAGTGCCTTAGTAATTTCCATGGTTCCAATCATGCAGGGAATAGTGACTGCACCTGGATTTGACTTTTTCTGCATCAAGGTCCTTGTGGAAATGGCACTGCAAAGGTAGAGATCTGCTTCTAGTTAGTAAGTCACTACTTTCTTCTTGGTAATAAGGTCTTTCATGAATTTTGCATACCCTGGTATTTTCTCAAGTGCCTCGATCAAAGTCACATTTATAGTCAATTGTTGAAGCATTGCTAGGAACTTGCTGAACTTTGCATCATCTGCCTTCTTTCTCAACCGTTAAGGAAAATGAGGTATGGTCGTGGGATGGGTTTCAACACCACTTCCTCCTCCTTCTCCTTGTCCGATATATCAATTGTACTATTTAGTTTCTTAGACTTCTCTGGGTGCAGTTCTGCTAGTTCTTCTGCAACTTCCTCAATATTTATAGATTTTTCCACATCGAGGCCAGATAAAATCTTACCACTCTTAGTGGTGATCGCTAGACATAAATTGTCACTCTTCTGATCCTAGGTGTTTGAGTAGGTGAAGTACCATTTTTTCCATGGTTTAGTGTTGAAACTAGTTGACTCATCTGTTGCTCTAGCCGCTATATAGAAGTTTAATATGAACTAACCAATCGACAAATCCTGGAAAATTCACTCCTCACACTAGATACTCCAGCATTGGTACCCTCTACTCCTTTTAATAGTTCTTTCATCATATCTTCCATGGACCACTTTCCTGAACTAGTTGCAGCCGCTTCTTGATTTCCCGCATAAACATATAACCCATTTTTGTTATTGCTGCATCTTTAGTTTTCTTGCTTCCTGTTTCTGTGATTAAGATTGTCATACTCGTTTCAACCTTGACTCCCTTGGCTAAAGCCTCAGAAACCGACTTGATTAGCAAAGTAGTTTACTTCTTCTACAGGTTCCATATCAGCCTGATCCTAAATCATTACAGCTTTTACCTATTCCATCTTTCTTAACAATAAGTGGTTGGTTAGTAGGTCTATTTAAGTCTTAAGATGGGCTATGTCTTGATCCTTCTCCTCATTCCTTTTGCACTATTCATCATTCATTCCAACAGGAATAGTTCGACTTGCCACCATAGAATCACTTGTATACCAAGCCCTATTTAATTTGGTTATCCTATTGAGCATATTAGCAGCATCTTTAAATGAGAGAGCAACAAATGACCTTCTAGCAGTGTTGTCTACCATTGGCTTCATCACAGAGTTAAAATCTCTGTACAGAGTCTCCATCAAATGTATGTCCATCATATTATGGTTCGAACATTGTGTCAGTTTTTTCTTGAATCTCTCCCAAGTTTCCTGTAAAGTCTCATTTGGAAACTATCAAAAATTGTTGATCTCATCTCTTAATTGCACCCTTCTGGATGGCGGAAAGAACCTTTCTAGGAAAGATCCTCTCAACTGCCTCAAGTTGGTTATAGAGTCAGGTATTAACTTATTTAGCAACAATATAGCGTCTCCTGATAAGGAAAATGGAAATAGCCTCAAACAGATAGCACTCTGGCTTACCCACAAATTATCAAAGGACCTGCAAATGGTGACAAAATTCACCAGATGCAGGCTAGGGTCTTCTCCATGAAGGCCTCCAAAAAACTCCTTCAGATTTAATAGTTGAACCATTGTTCTAGTAATATTGAACTTATCTCAAGGTGCCAACGAAGGGGGAATGATCACACCTATTGCCCCTGCTCTATCGACATCATCAACATCATCATTCTCATACCGCAATAGTTGTTTGGCCATACTACTCGTGCAGTGAGGTTTTGAATTGACTAGTGTTCAGTGTAACCTATACGGATTCTATGAATGAACCAAAAAAACAACAAAACATAAATCAAGGAAACTTAACTATCAACAAATTTTCACAAACAAATTTTTTAGTCTACAACTGTATTCCCTGACAACGGTACCATTTTTTATAACGCTCAAATTATACACTTGAATGGGTGTAAGCGATAATTGTCAATATAAAACACAACTAGGTTGGGGTCGAATTCCACAGGGAATAGGGTGTGAACTTTGATCTATTTACGAAAGATTTTACTGGTAGTTTACATCTTCCAAAAGATAGGGGTTTATGTTCACAGTGTGTTAAATATCACTTTCAATACTTCAGTGTTTGTAATCAAGATACATGGGAAACCAGAGCTATGTTCACCAAGGGTTTCAGCGAATTGACGGATACTAGGTAATGCTAGAGATTCTCGAAATGAGTGGAACAATAAAATATCCCTGACGATTATACTATCTGACTTATCTCTAGACCTCACCAGACAATTTAATATCTAATTCTCTCAAACTTAGATAACTTATCTATTTCGAATAGGATGTTATCTCAGGCAGATTAATCCAGTTACGGCATTAACCATTAAACAGAAGGTTGGTAACTTCTGAGTCCCTATTGATAATTCATGTCCTCTAGTCTATTTATTCGTTAGAAGCAAATAAAATCTAAGGCATAATCTAATGTTTGCCACCACTCCGTTAAACACCTAGTATCATAGCAAACCCTAATCCATGGATCCCGTAACTCCGGCTAATGAAATTGGCCGCTCATGATTTGATGAATAAAATAACAAGTTGAATTCATGATTATAATGATAAACTGGCGAATGGTAGAAAACAACAAGTAGTTCCTCCAATTTTATCACAAGGTAGAAACCCCAAAAATAGTTGATTTGAAAACACAAGAATAATTTATGAAAGAGACCAAAAATACGTGTCTTTCTTCCTAGAGTTGATGTCTGATATATGAATTATTAATCCCCTTATCAAAACCCCTAAAAGATGTTATATATACTAAAGCCTAATTAAGAAAATAAAATAACAAAATTAATAAACTTGTCCAGAATAGGTAATACCCAGGCTGATGCCATGTGAAGAAGTTAAAGCCATATCACGGATGGTGTCAGAGAGGCTTCAGTTGCCTTCAGGTTTTATCTTAGGTTGATGATGTGGATGACACCACTTCAGGGATATCATGGCGTATCACCAATTTTTTCAGATATCTTCTTCCGATGCTAACTTTCTTCTTAAGGCTAACACCATTCTTGACGCCTTATCACGGCTTTGACGCCACATCACCAGCATCGTCAGAACAGCTCTACAAAATGCAACTCCCTAGTTAAGGTTGAATCCAATATTGATCGGCTATCACAAGGCTGATGACTTATCAAGGAGGTCGTCATCCATGTTTTCTTCTATTTTGCTCAGATTTTCAGATTTTTTGCTCCATTATTATTTATTCTTATTTCTTCAGCCTTTTTCTACAATATCATGAGCAAACACATCAAAACAACAAAAGATGCTTCAGAATTCACATTTACTTTGAGCTGAAAACCATTAAATATGTTCATTTTTGCTCACACATCAGTAGGTCATGAGCTCAATAATTCCTTGTATAACGAGATATATGCTCATTTGAAATTGATTATGGCAATATCCTTCACAAGAACTCAATCGGTAAGGAATGTTTTGATTAACCTAATTGCTAGGATAACTTTGAGGCCTTAATACACATCACCGTTGATTAGAAAACAACCAAAGCACTCTAATTTAATTCTCGTGAGATTGTGTCATTGTTTCACTATTGGTTAGAGGCTCGGGGTATTACAATTAGGCTTATTTTCATCAATTTATCTCAAATTAAAAACTCTAAGCTTCAAAACATAAACCCAAGAATTTCAAGATTACATTATTTTTTTGTCTAAATTGGTTTAAGATTCAAGATTTTCAACTCAAGAGCTTCAAGAATCCTTCTTCAAGAACACAAATAGAGTCTCAAAAGAAAACTTGTTCATCTAGTTCAATATCCAATGTATGTAGGGTTTGAATAAGGACAATCCTTTTGTCCTTGTGCCTAAAATTTTGTTTTTCAACAAATTTCTCATGATGTTAAGATAAGGTTTTCACCCAAAGTATCTTATTGATGATTTTGTGTATGATATGATTGAATTATGAAATTCCATGCTTATTTTGAGTTAAAAAATGCTCTTTGATGATTTCAAATACCATGAGTAGAATTTGAGGTATTGTTGTAATACCCCACATGTTTCTAAGCTAGGAAGTGAATAAGTATTCCTACGTATAAAATCTCCTATCCTATGATTCATACTTGAGTACATAGCTTACAATGAATATCCTAGTGATAGGATAGCTTATGATGAATTAAGAATGTTCATATGAGTCACTTAAGGTAATACAAGCTAAGAGTTTTTGAATCTATCAAGTTTTAGTGTTAGATTTTGCAAGGGTCATCTTTGAACGAGTATAAATCAATGTTAATATGGTATTTTGGCTGATTTAGACCCACCAAATTGTAGAGAATCGAATTAGCTTTCCAACGAAGACAATGTTGCCTTAATGTAATAACCGAGCGAAAAGTTATGCCCGTTTTTGGGAGAGACAATAAGGATAGGCGATTGGTTAGGCACCGCCCAACCCAAGCATAGGAGATTGGTTAGGCACCGTCCAACCTAGCTTAGGTAATCACTTGGGAGCCACCTAAGTCAGTTCCAGGTGCCAAAAACACTCCATTTTGAGTTATTTTAAGGGTAATTAAGTCTTTTAACGCTCCTTACACATCCCTAAACTTAACCCTATGAAATATATAGCTTCTAAACATATTACAATCCTATTATCATCTCAAAGAGAAAAAAAACTAGAGTTGCATAAATAAGCTTGAAGATTCGATTTTAAGGAAATTCCTCCAACAATCATCAAGAATATTCCTTCTAAGGTATGCGTGAGTTGATTTATGGATCCCTTTCATCCAGAAAGTTCAAAAACCCTCTTTTTCATTATAAAGTATGATTTCTATATTGTTGGGTGTTGATGATCATGTTGTTGATAGTGGGTGATTCCCACGATAGAATCTTTATATGTTTTTATGAATTCATGATATCATATGAGTTGGAAACATGTAAATTTGGTTGTTCATGATGTTTAATTTGATGATTTCACCTATTCTTAAGATGTTCATGTAAGTTGTTTGATAAAATGGCTAAGAAACTAGAAATCATGCAACATAGCTAAATTGTGACTAGGTGAAGGATTCATGATATGCCCTTACGTTCCAATGACTTCTATGTTGATAATGTGCCTTGTAAATGTTGTCGGAATACTCATGAACTATTCTTATGAGATTATGCTATGTTTACTTGCAAATCATAGTTATGAGCAAGATGTATGATAACCATGCAATCCACATAAACTTCCATGCTATTGGTATGTGTTGCCAATATGATTATGCAATGAACATGATATTAAGATTGTGCAAGTACTTCCATGTGATATAAAATCCTTTCCATGCAATACATTGTTGATAACCATGCTTAGTATGAGATCCCTACTTATGATATTATAAATTATGGACTCTACTCTTATGATCGAGTCAGTCATGTGTGTTAGTTTCCTTCCATCGAGTCCTGGGGGTACTTGTACCTGACAACAATAGCTGTGCGCTTAGATCCATGTCATGTTTCATGATATCAAAACTAGAGCTATCATTCCATAGACTTCAGTCAATCATGTGACTCAGGGAAAGCTCAAGATCTTAGTCAGTTGTCAGATATCAGAAACATTCCGCCAGTTAATAGAATTCAGTAAGATTAAGTCATGCACAGTTAGTTATTCACGTCCAGTCCCTCTAGAAGGGAGTAGAGGTTAGCACTGAGCGAACCCAAGGATGTGAAATCACCCACCAGTTCAGGGTGTGATTCTTAGTAGTCATCCTTGTGTTCCAGAACTATGCAGCCAACGTAGGTTGAGACATCTTAACTCGTCAAATTAGGGTTGATGAGGTGCCTTAACCCGTTAGTTTAGGGTTCCCACCATTCTTTTTGAGTACCCACCAAATAAGGGTCACTCACAGGCTATCCTTACCCGTGGTATGGTATTGACACCGCTCCAGTCAGGGCATAGATTGGACCCTAGCTTAGCCATAATGACATACATGGGGCATGTTGGTTAAACACTACTTCCTACAATTTCAGTATCAGTCTCAGTAAAAGAACTCATGGTGTTCTTCAGATTTTAGTAGATACAGGACTGTCATATACAGTCGTCCATGTTATTAGTTTCAGTATCAGTCATGACAGTTATCAATAAAACATGTATTAGCTTATAGGTCATGCTATCACGTATTCACGGTCCCTATTTCTATATATGTGTGTTTGCACTCCTATGTTCATATTAATCTGTTAGTGTTGTTCATGCATAAAACAATTAATGTTTGGCCTAACTTCCTCGTATACTCAGAACTCCAGTTGTACTGACACATTTGCGCTATAGTGCTTTCTTTTCATATTACACCATAGGTTCCGAGACATGAGCTCTAGCCCAGCAGTAGCGGTAGCATTCCAGTTGTAGAGACACATTGAGTCCTCATTGATCGAGGATAATATGATTTGATTCATCTATTTATTACTTCAGTTTAGTTTTATGGAGTTAGTTGGAGACATGTTCCTTCAACTCCTTATTCAGATAAATTAGAGGCTTTTAGATTTATTTTTAGATTTACATTCTGAGTGAGTTGTTTTGGGTATTTTCACCCACATGATTGTATTCAGTTGAATCTTATGGCCATTCAGTTCCATTTATTCCACATTATTATATCATGATTTGTAGTATACATCTACAGATATCAGTGATGGGTTAGCTTGTGGTCCCTCGCGGTCATGAGCACCGTGTAGTATTCCGGTTCAGTGAATCGGGGTGGTACAATTGTTTATAGCTTTTCCATTGAATTGAGCATGAGATTGTTATTCGTAGCTATTATATTAATATTATTAATGAATTTTAAGATGCTTACAAAGCATGATTTTTTCCATGCATTTACTTGAGTGTGATATATTGATATTCAATTATGTAAATAGTATTTGATTTGATCGTTTTCTCCTCTGAATGAGTTTTGGAATCTACTTTACATATTTAATATGGATTTTCTTAAGATGAGCATAGAAAATTAAACGGAGTAGTATTTAGCATCGAGTTGGGTATGATTTCAAGGTCTCATACCCCAGAACTACGTGCTACCATAAGATTGAGAATTTGGGTGCCCATAGAGGCAGATTTGTGATTACTTGAGTTGAGTTTATACTCCCTAGCAAGAGTATGACACCTCTCCCCAATGTGAGGTTTCTTTCTTTAGAGGACAACATGTTGGACTCCACGTAGTTCGGATGGTTTATGTCGGTTAAGAGAACCTCCCTTGTAGTATAGTTTTAAATTGTTTTCCTAAAGAGAAAAGTCTTACAGAAAAACTTTTATAAAACAAAGTGTAAAGGCTCACAAGTTTTACTCAGATTATGTTCTAAAGAAAGATAGTAGTTTCTAGTTTTAGCTTTCAGATTTCAGATTCAAGAATGAGTCCTTCTTACACTTAGACAGTGTGTTTGAAAGAAATAATAAAAGTGTAGTTTCTAGAACTAAATGATATGGCTCATGAGAATTATTAAGTACGAATTGCTTTTATTACTTCAGATTTTAGTCTTTCAGATATTCTTTCCTAGGTGAGTCATTTTCATTTAGCATGCATTATTTTTTAAAACCATGATGATGAGATGATGTTTTACCTTTGCATATCACCCCAATATACTCAAAACACCCTTAAAGTACTGATCCACATATATATGTATGTTCTACATTTTCTCAAAATGTTTGTTCTGGTGCCTAGTAGCAGTAGCGAGAATGATTTCTGAGAATTTCTATCTACACTCTTACAGTGGTGAGTCCTCTTGGTTTGAGAGCCTATTACTGCAGATTTTTAGCTTTTGTAGTATTTGAGTTATTTATTTCAGATTAGTCCAAGTCTGTGATAGGTCTATCCCAACATCTCTGTTGTTCTTTTAGTAGTAGAGGCTTGTCGGACGATTAGTTAGATTTCTAGATTTCTTAGTAATTTTTATTCAGATAGTGTCTTCAATTTATATAAGTTCAGATTTTATATACTTAAGTATGATTGATTAAATAGTTTATCCTAAAGTAAGCTCTGGACTTATTAACAGGCTCAAAGGCTTACCTTAGGGTTACTCATAGCCCTGAGCACCGTGTGACACCTTGAAAAAAAATTTTGGGGCGTTACAATTCCCTCTGTTTTAGGTGAATTAATGATGTAAGGTGTTATTAATAGTTGTTTTATTAGTTTGTTTTGGCTTAAATATTGAAACTTTGAAAGAAATTATAAAAATATTTTGCTTTTTTGTTTTTAGTTTATATGTGTCAGCTTAGTAGGTAAAAACTTACCCTATGGTTGTTGTAACGATCCAAAAATGAGTCTCGAGATGTCATACGGTGCTCAAAAATATGAGTCATCTCAAGCTAACCCTGTAAGCCTTCGACTAAGTCTAGAACTCATATTAAAGAAATTTAAATCAGTAAGAATGCTCAAATACAAAATTACCGGAACTGAGCTAAAATTAATCGAACAAAATGTCTGAATAATCACTTGCAATCCAACAAACCTCTACTACTAAGATCTAGAGATCCATTGGGATAGATCCCTAACAGACTTGAAGTTAACTGAAAATAACTAATCAAATACTATGGAAGCTGGAAATCTTACTAAAGGGCCCTCGAACCCTAAGGACTCAGCAACTATTAGGATGTAGATAGAGATGCCTAAAATCACTTATGCTGCTGAGACTGAGAACCTGAACGTACATTATTAAACAATGTAGAACATAGACATATATGTAGATCAGTACTTTGATAATGTACTTAGAATATAGGGGTGAATACATAGGTAAAACAATTTATCAATGTTTATCAAAAACTATAACGAAATGCATGCTAAATGAAATGACTCACATTGGCTTGAATAACTGAAATCTAAAGATCATACATCATAAATAATAAAGCATACTGCATAAATATTGTGAGCCATATCTTTTAGTTCTAAAAGTTGTACTTATATTCTATCTTTAAAACTTTTTTTATTATTCTTTACTAGTAGATAATTCTTTTAAAAATTATTTTGGAAGGATTATTCTTGTCTGTAGGGAGATTTTTCTAATCGATATACACTATATAAGATATAATAGTGTTCAACCTCTAGTTCTCCTAAGGTGAAAACCTTACATTGGGGAGAGGTGTCATACTCTTCCCTAGAAGTATAAGCTAAGCTAAGTGATCACATCTATAACTGTTATCCATATAGAAATGAAATTAACTATACATTTGTTGGCTCGTATTTCTAGGAATGTAGGATGGGGTAAACCCATACTTCTCACTCGGTGCTAAATACAACTGCCTTAAATCTGTATTCTCATTCCATAGAAAATCCAATTTAAATAACATATTGATTCATACAGAAAGCTAATTTACTATCTGATAGTTTAAAACTGAAATTTGAGCTATAGGTGGATTCCATATCTTTAGCTAAAGATCAAAAGACCAAATCTTTACTCAAAACAGATCATAACGATGTCATAGATTGCTAAAAAGTAAAATTTTCTAAGATTATCAACATCAAAGGTAGGGCTTAATAATCCATATTTTAATATCAAGGCAAATCATTATGAATCATAGTAAATAGCCTGCATCATGGGGTTTTGGACAATTCCAGTCATAATAATGAAATTCAATTCTCATTAAATGTAAAACAAGTCAAACTTATGGACATGTAAAAGTAGAGATACAACTCGTCATTTAATTCTCTGGTAATAGCATAATCTTCAAATAATGACCTTAGATATGAACCCTAATTTGAAAATTCATGTATATTCATGTAAATAAATGTATAATATAATTAAAAGCATGTTTTAGGAACAGGGGGGAGGGGGAATCCCAAAACATGAATTTTGGAATTTTCATAAATACTTTAATTGATGAACTAGATAAACACGCTTTTAATTATATGTTACGTTCCTAGTACAGTTCCTAGCACATTTGAGGTATTATAATATCTTAATTAAAAACATACATTATTAGCATTTTAATTATATTTAAGGTATTAAGGTATTACAATATCTTAATTAAAAACATCTATTAATTAAGGTATTACAATATCTTAATTAAAAACATAATTAAAAGAACCAATTAAGATATTGTAATACCTCAAACATTCCAAGCACCATTCAGCCCTTATTGTATTCCTATATCACTTAGAAGATGGAAATAAAGCTGAGAGTTGAGGGACTTCTATATTTTTTACTCCCTTTAAGTTTCAATAAATTTTAAGTTGAACTTTCAGGCTTTGAGGGGATGATTTTGAGTTGAATTATATTTAGAGATGTAAATAGCATGTCTCGGGTGAATTTTAAAATTTTTGGACTAGGGTTGGATTACATTTGGAATTGCAGGGCAGCAGCTCACCGCGATTAGGCTTTTAATTAATGAACTAGATAAAGAAGCTTTCTTGAGTTCCTATTGGTGCTCTTGAGGATTGATTCTTGAAATTCTTGAATTGGCATCCTTGAATTTTGAACTATCTTGGAAAAAGAATAGTGGAATTTGGAGATTCTTGAAGTTGAACATAGAAGCCTAAGGTTTTCTTTGAGAAGGATTTGATGAATAATTAGCATATTTTGCTCTATAATAAACCTAATCATTTGTTTTTAGGATTAGGGGATGTGCGCAAAAGACTAAACTGCCCTTGAGATTTAAAATTCGTAACTTGGTTGTCGATTGAGGCTTTATAACGATGCGATTAGTGGGTCATCGTAATACCCACCACGACATAGTGGAATCGCGATGACTCAGTGCAATAAGGTCCATTGTTGATTTTGGCGTCACCGTGATGTGGTGAAATTTTAGTGACCCCTTGATCCTTGACAAATTTCAAATTAACCTCCACTGCAATGCAATGGCCTTCACGCCGCTATATTCACAGCGATGTGGCCTAATTGCTGTGAGCTTCTGTCTTGCAATTCCAAATATGATCCAATCCTCATCTGAAAATTCCAAAACTTACTCGAGATATGCTATTTACACCCCTGAATATAATTCAACTTAAAATCATCACCTCGAAGCCTGGAAGATCAACTTAAAATATCTCAAAACTTAAAGGGAGTAAAAAATGACTAAGTCCCTCAACTTTTAGCTTTATTTCCAGCTTCTAAGTGATATAGGCATACACTAAGGGTTGAACTGAGCTAGTAATGTTTGGGGTATTATAGTTGTTCTTTTCGGTTTTTTTCCACGGGGCACCCATTGAACCCAATATCTTTTTTCTGTTTAGGAGTAAATTTTAATTTTTTGTGATTACGATAATTGAGATATTCTTTTTGGTGCTATGTGTAATTACATGATACTAGTGGTTTTTGTGTGGATAAGCATGTTGATTGTGTACTTTTGAGACTCCTAGGCTCTAGTTTATGACTCATCTGCATTGTTGGCTTAATATTGAATTCATCTGATTGCATTGTTTAGGGTTTATGATGATCCTACTTGAGTTGAGCCTGTGCCATCAATGATGTAAGGTTTTTTAAGTATTTCTTATTGCATCTGACATCTAAAACTTGCCTGGTGTGTGTGCAAATCAAAATAAAGAGGGTGGGTGTAGAAGATGATATAGGCATTTCTTCGACAGACATATTTTATACCCTTTGTGAGCTACCCATATGCATAATCCTAGTTAGATCCATTTAGCCTTTAGCATACTCTTTGTAAGCCTCAAATGTAGCAAGTTTTTATTTTTTGTTTGACTTTAATTTGATCCAAAGCTCCTAAGCATTTTAGTGAAAACTTAATGAGTTAACGAGTGTGAAAAATAAGAAGAAAATAGGTGAAAATGAGACCCCGAAGTTGCTATTACAGTAGTAAATTAATTTGTTATGATTAGGAGATGTGTGATTAAAACAAATAAAAGTGTTCAAAATTGTATAAGATATGAATGGAAAATACTCCCACTGCATTGTATGTGAACTATCTCATTGAGATGGGGAAAAACAATGAATGTGTCTGAAGGTATATGAGGTAGAATGTTGGTTGTTAGAGGTAAATTGAATAAAAAGTGTGATGTATTAAAGATCTTAGGGAAGATAGTTACTATTACTAACAAAAATATTTCCTACTTGTCCCTTATCTTATATTATAACATATGAATACCTATTTGATCTTGAGCCTTAATATTTTGATATTAGCGGTGAACTATACTAAGGGAAATCCTATGGTTTATCTTGTGTAACTTTTGAATTTTGAGTGAAAGTGAGCATAACTTAATTGGTGTACCCAATTTATGAAAAATTCCATTTACACGAGTGACTATGGGTAACTCTCTTATTGTGAGTACACATATTTGATTATAGTTGGATGATTTGTATGATTTGTTGATTAAGTTTTATGCATGATTTTTCCAAATTGGTGAGTGAATTCTTTAGGCTAGGGTGTTTTGAAGTAGTCTTCATAAGCTTTCAATTGTGTGTGTAACATTCTTAGTGTAGAACTTATTTTCTATGTAGTCATTGAAGTACTAGCTTTAATGTCTTGCTTGTTATAGAAGTCTGGAGTCTTCTGTAATTATGATGGTTAGATTAAATAGTTGTTCAAGGAAGAACGAAGCTTTAAGTGTGGGCTAATGATCTTAGGTGGATTTATGCACTTACATATGATTATATGACCTTAATTAGCCTTGTTTTGAGGACTTCATGTGTGCTTAATGAGCTAATATTTGTATCATTTACCATATAAGTGTTATTTTACATTATACTAATGTTTAAAGTGTGTTTCAAACATGTTTTGAATCAATTTGATCACTTGGAGTTTAGATGAGAAAACTAGTATTACTAGCTTGAGCTAAAAATTGTTCTAGTTGTTATCGATAGAATCCAGTGTGTGTAATATGTTACTAAGTTTATGGTTGTGTAATTATTTCTGGAATTACTTTTTTTATAGTATATAATGTTCAATTGAAAAATTCCAATAGAATAAACAGTAAGTTAAAGATCAAAAGGAGAAAACTTGTACTCTCAGCTTAAGCTATGTATATACTAGTTCATCGTCTTGGATTGTATGTTGCTTTGAGATATAATATGTAGTGTTTGATTCTATATTATTCTTCATGATTTGAACATGATATTATATTGTTGATGTAAAGACTTGAGATCAAGTGGAAACAATACCACAAAGCTGTGAAAGGATGAACAAACACATGGGAAAAGACAAAAAAAGGACATTTTGGAGTCATTGATTTACCACGAACTTTAGGCACTACGTTAGGGCCATATGAAGACCTCGGTAGCATCCTAAATGACAAATTCAAGTATATAACCTCAACTTGTTCATGCCATGGACCCTAGGTAGTGCGATAAGGGAGTGGCACACCCTATGTCAGAATCGGTCTTTAAATTGCTCTCCATTTCTAATTTTCTATCCTTCGTGGTAGCACACCTGTGATGACTTTGGAACTTTAAGGTAGGATGGATAATACTTAAAATAGGGTTCTTATTCTATTGCTGATTTTAACATGTATTTTTTCTTTGTGATTACAATTATGTCTTTAATCGACTAAACACCCTTTTTCTAGGTTAAGACTTAGAACCTAAGTAGTATTGTTATGAATTTATTTGATTGTGGTTTTTATCATTGTTGGATGTTTATTTATTCTTATTATAGATATTTTAAAAATTCACGACCCTTAGAATGCATGCTTAACTTTATTATGAACATGTAATGATGAATGATAGGGTAGAACATAGGATGAGCATAGTAGAATCGTAAACATACTTGAATGAAGTTATGATATGAACATAGGATAGGAATATACTTAATTTTCCTATTTGGTTCAATTACGTGATGGATTATGATTGCATTTAACTTAGTTCACGTATCTCCACTTAACGATGTAGTTACAACAGAAAAGTTTGATAACCGACTAGTAGTCCGGAAGGACATAGTTGTATCATTGATCGTGTGAATGAAGAACCAAGATAATTTTCCTAACCAATTATGTTCTATGATGTATTATGATTGTTCGCAGAGCCTTCACCCTGGGTTTCTCCCAATTAATTGTTCAAACCTTTAATTTACCGCTTTTTTTTGTTTACTATTAGTTATAACTCTAAAACTTTCGTGATTACATTTGCACATGGTTAATCATAATAGTTAAACTAATCTTGGTAAGTTGCTCAACATTAGTCACTGTGGGATAGATACTTGAATTTCTTAAGGCCACTATATTATTCGAGTGGACCATGAACACTTTGGATCCTTTTTACATATAATAATAAATTTAGTATGTCGGAAGATTAATCGCCGAGAGGAGATAAATAGGAATTTCAGGTGGATTAATAGTCAAGAAATGATAAACAGGAATTCTAGTTAACACATTATCTATCAGTACCGACTTTTCACCTAATGATAATAATTTACCCTTCCAAGCTTCAAATTTCTTGTGTACATTCCCTATATGCTCAGAAAAATGAACTTTCTTCTTCTTTGCATTACTAATTGGACTACTCAAGGATATCTCTGCAATTTTCTAATAGGAAAACTAGTTCATTCCTATACATCCCTTTTATTTTCATGAGCTATTTTATGAAACACATAAAATTCACTCTTCTCCATATTAATATTCTAATCAAATTGTGATTCATATTTATCAAGAGTTTCCATGATTAGGCTTAAAGAAATTCTATTTGCATGTACAAAGCCAATAGTAATATCTACATAAACAAGATGATTAATATTATCAGTCCATTTAGGCATTCTATAGCTCCTAAAATCACTAATGTCAAACAGTGTATTTAAATCACTAGAAAAGACCTCAAAAAGAATACAAAGAGCACAATAGTAAGTATCCCTACATTTCATCCTTCTAGTAGAATGGAAAACCTTGAGCTTTAATTATGGAAATCCAATACCCCCTGTCATAAGCTTTTGCCATATACAATTATTATTCATATTTGCAGGTTTGCCCCACTTTCTTATGTCTGTATAAATTCTTGAGCCAACAAAACATATTTGTGATACTACTATCCTTTGCAAAATAAGACAGATTATTGAATATTATCTTGGATAACAAAACATCAAGTTACAATGTTGAATTCACCTTGATTACTAAATTAGTCAAACAAATTGGTATCATATTGAAAAGGATAATACAATGTTCTTTTTATATATAATATTAAATTAAGTATGTGTACTAGATTTGGGAAGAGTTATACAAAGTATATATTAAAGCTCGTGTTCATAATTAAAGCTCATGGTTTTCCATTCTACTGAAAGAATAAAATGTAGGGATCCTTACTATTGTGTTCTTTGTATTCTTTTTGAGGTGTTTTCTAGTGATTTAAATACACTATTTGACAATAGTGATTTTAGGAGCTATAGAATGTCTAAATGGACTGATAATATTAATCATCTTGTTTATGTAGATGTTTCTATTAGCTTTGTATATGCAGACAGAATTTCTTTAAGCCTAATCATGGAAACTCTTGGTAAATATGAATCACAATTTGATTAGAATATTAATATGGAGAAGAGTGAATTTTATATGTTTCATAAAATCACTCATGAAAATAAAAGGGATGTATAGGAATGAACTAGTTTTCCTATTAGAAAATTCCAGAGATATCCTTGAGTTGTCCAATTAGTAATGCACAGAAGAAGAAAGTTCATTTTTCTGAGAATATAGGGGATGTAGACAAGAAATTCGAAGCTTTGAAGGGTAAATTATTATCATTAGGTGAAAAGTCGGTACTGATAGATAATGTTTTAAGTAGTATTCTGATTTATCATTTCTTGACTATTAATCTGCCTGAAATTCCTATTTATCTTCTCTCGGCTATTAATCTTCCTACAATTTCTATTTATCTTCTCTTTGATTTTAATTTTTATAAATTTTTACTTTTCATTTACATCAAATATATACCTAATTTACATAGAATTTTAAAAAAAATTGGAGGAACAAACAATGAGTGGGTAGGAAAGATCCAAAGAAGAAAGAGACCTTTGTTTTAGGGATATGTTTTATATTTCAATGGTAATGTTTTCTAAATTTTATGCATTTTTTGTAAATAAAAATTTGTTTAGAAAATTTATATATGAAATAAATATTGTATGAATTGGGTCCTTAATTTGTAGAATGGAGATGAGGATCTCAATTGTGGAAATTTATGTTGTAATCTTTGAAGAAATTTGTTCAAGAATTCGGTGGACCCTAAACATGGTCATTTTAGTCTTTGGTATGATAATTTCTCTCAATTAAGAGATCTACTTTTATATATTCCTAAAAATACTATATGGAATTATCAGAATGAGCAGACAAGGAAGTTGTTTTTACAAAGTGGATAGAACAATAAGCTGCTGCAAGAATTATTCATAGAAAAGGTGTCAACTCATGTTATATATTATATAGGAATATAAGAAGGATATGAACAGTGGGATAAACCTTGGATGATGTCAAATAACATAGATAAATTCACTATAGCACTAGCTTGTGACTATTTGAGGGAAAATAGAGACGGTAATGATGGTTTTAAGTAGATATGGATTAAAGGTATACCATTTAAAGTATAATTTTTCATTTGGAGGCTTTGGAATATGAGATCCATTGAGGAAATTCTTGATAGAATGAGAATCAGTGATAGTGTGATATATGAATGTTATTCAGAAAGATTTCAAGAATCAGTTGAGTATCCTTTCATTAATTGTAACTTTCCTAAAAAAATTTGGCTTAATTTCGTTACTATTGTAGGGGTGGAGAGTATTTTCCTCCTATTGAACGATATTAATACTAATGGTGGATTTCAGATATGTCACCTAAGCTTGAGACTATGTACAAGGTTGTTTTTATGTATATATTTTGGCAGACTTCCAAAAAGGGAAATAGTATCAAACATGGGGCTAACATGGTTTTCTTTATTATGAATCTAGAAATTAATAGAAATATATTTGTATTAATAAAAGTATTTCTCCCTGGTTAATTTATATTCCATCATCTTTGCCTTTATCAGTAAAACTCTTAAAGGAGTACACCCCTGTAAGGTGGCACACTGAAAGCTTCTTTTGATTGAAACTTTCAAATGTATTAAAGATGAAGTTATTAGGGGAAACCTGGCCATTCTTTTTGGAAATTTGTTAAAGGAATGGAAAAAAGTATATTAGTATATATATGTAGAGGCTAGAATAATCGAAGATAACAACAATCTAATTACAGAGGTATTAGCTCGAAGACATGGGTTAGAATACTTTACGAGTCAGAGATATTTGCAAGTTATGTTAGAGACAAAATATCTAACATTGAAGAATGTGCTAGGTGGAATTTGGAAAGTCCCAGGTGAATCTCTAAGGAAGTTAAAATTCAAAAGTTGTGAAAATATAGAGAGATGGAGGTGGAATGTATGTGCAAAGAAGGGAACAAATTGACAGATATTTTAGCTTAACAAATTGTATTTTTTGATGGACGACAAAGATTTATTTATTCACTCATCAAGAATTACAAATAGTGGAAAAAGTGATTCTAAACATGTATAAAAGCAAAATTCCAAATCTCAGATTGAGGAAATTGTAGAATACATCTTTTAACAACTCCTGTGGTCAACAACAATTAAACTATATAGGAAAAGCACGGAATAATACCAATACACAAATATAGGACAAAGATGATCCATACAAGTAATAAGAGACATGTTATGGATCTATGCATAGACAATTGATAAATATCAAGATTTGTAGGTTACCAAAAAAGATTCACCTAAAAATTTACTACAAACCTTTGTACGAGCTACAAAATAAGTTGGCAAATAATGAAAAATGGTAGGATCAAGAAAAAGGGGAACAAGTTGAAAGAAAATAAGAGATTGTTGCAACATCAAAGAAGATATCCTATTCTATGTATTGGTATTAACCTTGACTAAATCAATAAGAAAAGCAATCAATGTTTGCGAGCAAAATTAATAATGTTAAGCTAAATGTCTATAAATTAAAATGTTAACATAGATTATACCTTTCTAGATCTTTTCAATTTGAGTTAAAGAAGCATTCACTGAGCTTGGTTTTATTGCATTTGTGTCAATTTAAATCCCATATGTGGCAAAAACTAGAAATCAACAAGATGTATACAAGAAAAATGATTATACAGATACAAAGATGCTTTATTCTTTTTTTAAGCACTATATTGGAGTTGTTGTACCTCAATCCATTGCAAAAGATGAAGAGGGATTTCCTTTGAAGATATTTATATTTCTATTTTTAGCTTTTAACTTTTATTTTGTATTTAGTTTTTGCTGGGGGCCAGGTCTCATTCCTTTGAATGAACTATTTTGTTTTTTAATAAATAGCCCAAGGTATCGATTTTCATTTTAAAATGGGTTTAGAAACTCAACAATGTTCATGTTGATGAAAAAACCCTAAAAAAGGGTCAAAGTTGAGACCTCAAAGTTTGAAAATGGAAGAATGAAAAAAGTATGAAGAAAAATGAAATTTATACCAGTGATGTTGCCAGGGTGGTCATTATATTGCATAAGCAAAATCACCTACGTGGCATACTATTGCTAAGGTGGTAGTCGCTTTCAATACAAACTCATTGACCAGGCGGCCCGTTGACATTTAAGGAGATATAGTCATTTCTAAGGAGCTGCATCTTATAAGTTGTTCGTTATTCTACCTAGGTTAAGCCACTATGGACACCACAAGACGACAAGCGCAATTGTACCAAAAACCAAAATCAGTTTAAACATATGAAATTAAAATGACCCTAAATAGACCCTTGGAATTCAACTAAGAGCTCATAAAAATAGATTAATAGTTCTAATAGGATAATTTTGATGTAATGGATACAATGGAACCATTACATTTGTCAACATAGGTCATTATCTAGAAGTTAACCCGCCAAAATCCTTCTAGTCTAGTCTAACTAAATTTCATGTAAATTTTCTAGACTAAAATGACAGGAAAAGAACCTCAACAAACCATGCTACTAATTCAAAATAGATATTCTAGACCTAATGAAACTAATAGAATCACCATCCAATGCTTGGATAAAAAAATATTGACCAAAGTCAAATTTTCAATTAAAATCTTCTCAAAAACCTTAAACTGATATAAATCACTCCCAAATGCATTGGAGACCATATCAACTAACACCATTATTCATAAATTGAATATAGAAATTATATGAAAGGGTAAAATAGTCAAAACATAGAGAAGCATAAAATCACAACAAGGGTAGTTACAATATTGACTTGGTGATAAAGAAAATAATTTTCCAAAAAGGGCCCATGGTAGTAATGCCTTCAATTGCAATAACTAAGCACTTTCTCATCATGTATGCTTTGATAGTTTCAGCCTATTGATTATTATCTCCAACTTATGATATAATTATATTCTATACAAGTTAAATGATAGGTAAGGGATTGAAAATGTTGCCTTATTTTATTTAAGATGGGCCTCTAAAAGACTAGTTCAATCTAGGTTCTTTATGCCCAAAGGTCAGTTAGAGCTGGAAATGTAAATATCCTAGGAGTTTATCCTTGGAGCTATAGGATTTTTAGGATGCCACTAAATGAAATATTTACTTCTCTTTATATGTGGGAGTTAGAGGTTAGCGTGAAATAACATTCAAGAAAGTCTAACTGACATTTGGGTTTAAAGAATGATTGGGATAGTCTTGTAGAGGCCCATCAAAAATATAACAAAAATTCTTTCCTAATCCTATCCCCAACCACATCTTCATCCTGGGACTTATATACTATATAATTAATTAAAATATAGGAAGAATATATCAATAAATCTTTAGAATCATTACAAAGAACAGTTGATGTGAAAAAAAACTAATTATTTTCATTGAAGGAACATGTGCCACTATTGTTATATCCCTTAAGTTCAACAATATATATTGATAATTCTAGACAGGTTTCAGATACTTTTGAGGTTAGTTGCTGATTAGTATGTCCCACAAGACTAATATGAAGTGTTTAAATATTATTAGAATAAGTTTTTGGGTAAAGCACAATACAAAACTAGAGGGTGTCTATGTTAAGATTGTGTCGTGGAGGCAACGCATAACTTGATACCTAAAATAGTAGCATAGCATGATAAGGTTATACTATTCTACCCAAATAGTATCATAGCTTTATGCAATGCTACTGTCCTAGTGCATTAAGGTCATTCATGGTAATGGACCCTACTCCGTAAATACTTTTTTTTTATATATTTTTAAGGATAAATCAGTCATTTTGATCTTAAATGGATTTAGAACTACTGTAAAACATTTTCCATCGATAGTTATTAAAAATTTATCTTTTATTATCCTCCCAACTATCAAGAAAATCAAAGTAAGGGTTTCTCTTCAAATTCAACCTTCAAGGCTCCAAACTCAAACATTCCTCAAGAAAATTATCAAAGTTCACATCTGGGGGCATATCAAAAAGGATTCCCTTTCATCCTTGTAATCCTAAACACCATTTTCTTAGTAAATTACTAATTTAACAATTGGGGTTCAAACCCCATTTACATTATCATTAATTTTATGCTCCTAAATGAGATTATTTATGCATTCTTAAAAGATTGAAGACCTTAATGGTTTATTTATCTTTTCGTGCATATACTTAATCATTCTATATGTTTTACTATTATTCTTGAGATGAAATTCCATTTCTTAGTAGCTGTTACATGGTTTTTGGTATGACACAAACTCCTAAACAATTTACACCACAAAAATTTCCTACACTATGAGTATTATGAATGAATTTTGGGAGAAGTATTTATCATTGAGAGAATCCGAGGTCGGATAAAAGCCAAATTCTCAAAATATGTGCATCGTAGGTAAGAAGGAGCTCTTCTCTAGTTAAGACTGTCTTCCTTTCCCCAAAATGAGCTCCAGAGTAAATTTATGACAAAGCATTGTTCTCTATAATTGTCAGGGTATTGAACACCGTCCAAACCTTTGTTAAATGTCAAGATCCATGGTTGTTCAAATGGTGTATGTCAGTTAAGAGAATCCCCATAGCAAAGCAGTTTAAGAACTATTAGTGTATATAAGATAGTGTTTTGTCTCGTTATGATTTCTTTACTCCCATATTTTATTAGTTTAGTATTGTAAAATAAATAAATTGAGTTTTTATATACTTTCCATGCATATATTTTACTCTCCATATGATTTTTCTTAGTTATATACATACATATTTCATGCATTCCATTGTAATATATTACATAGTGTAGACCAGATACACTTTTGTGTTGCATCCTATCATGATGTAAATTTTGATGTTTTTCGTAAAAATCATAATTTATGGTGATTGCCAATACCTATTCCCATAAGTTGGTGAGTCCTTATGTTCCGAGGACTTGGTTTATGATTCCTAATTTTTGTAATAAAGTTTTACAGTCATTTCAAACTTCATGATTTCAAGTCAGGTAGGGGTTTTTCCTTATGACTTTTCAGTTTGTTTAGAGACTTATCTAGACATAACATATGCTTATGTCCATTTGTACATTCAAATCATTTGTAGTTGATATTGATAATATTGATATTTATTTAATCTATTTTAGTTCACACTTATAATTTTATAGCTTCCACTCATGATTATAAAATACCTAAAATATGAATTCAGCATTATGCAAGTTACCATGAGATAACATTAGTATACTTGTAGTCCTAAGAGTTGTTTGATGTCCAGGGGATATTCTTAAGGCATTACAAAACTAGTTATTAGTGCTTGACGTTTATAGTGTTCGTAGATTCTTGTTCATGGGTTTGAAGCGTGACACGTAGGAGTAATAATTTATGAGATGTTACTAGGAATTTTGCTTTCTTTCAGTGTTTTTATTATTTTCTAGTGGTTATCTGTATATCTCTTATAACTCATGCTTTTCACGTAACTGAAAATATCTATGTTTTTCATTCTAAATTTTATGTTGCCTTTTAGGTGTTGGCTCTGACTATGATAACATTGGATAATTAAATAACTGTGGCCCTAATTAAGCAAAACATAAACTTAGCTATAAACTAGATTTTAGACTTTTACGACTGAATCCTATGTTTTTCAATTCAAAGATGAATGCAGGTCCGTGATATTCTATAAATGCGACAAAGAAAGTTACCCAGATTATGTATTTCAAGACTTGACCAATTATAATTGACACCGACCCTAAACTATGAAGAAAGAACCACACTAACATTAACCCTCACTAACCATAACATAAATTGGCTGACAAATCTATCTCAATATCCAAAAACCAATCGAGTGCGAAAACATCTATTTATAACATCTCAGGACCTAAAGTAACAGTACAAGAATATTAAGAATGCCTAAATTGATAGTGACTAGAATATCCAAACAATGAAATAACAAAGAAATCTCTTAGTCTAGACACAAGGGATGTAAACGGATATAAAATCTTCCAAAGGTTGCCCGATCATAGTTCTCACCCTTCAAACTGAGTTAAGAATTGCTAGCTAAAGTTAAGGTCTTGTCACAAATGACAAAACACACTCTATACTCTATAAAATGAGAAGCACCTGTAGCATCAGTCCATGATCAAATACAAGTACACATCATAAGTTGACTCGGCTTAATTCCTTACAAATAAGTAAATCAAATAGATAAAATGTGATCATCATAGAACATATAATAAAAATATTCAATCAATTATACAACTCACTTTCGGGAGAATAAGCTAATAATCATGTATTTTTACACTTAATCAAATTTTACAACAAGTTCATCACAACATTGATCATCAATAAACATTCAAAGCATGTGAAAGAATTTATAAATGCATTATTTGTACATCTTATCTTAAAACTCTCAATATCTTCAACATCATAAAAAAATCATGAATATCAAGATTTACCTCATTATAATCATCAATATTTTAAAAAGTTCACCATATGATCAACATCAATGTATATGAACATGCAATATCATCAATAATAAAATGTAGTGCTCGAAAGTCATAATAAGTACTTATTTCATATGTAAGCATAGAGTCACGAAAGTCTAATTGCTACAATAGTATGTAACCTACCTCATTTCCTTACTCAAATATAATTTTAGGCCACAATCATACCTTTTTTTTGCCTCTCATCTTTTTCGTGATCTAAAACAATAAGATGATATAATGTTCAATCAGTTCATCCCTTTCTAGTCGATAAGGATGAAAAAGTAAAAACTTTTAACCACAACTTCCCTTACTTCACCATCATTGTATTTTCTACCACTTAAGCCACATGAACCCAATTTGAATTACCATAGACAATTGAAATTCTACACTTATTAGTGTTTTCTAATACCATAGGATTATTATATACCGATTTATATACTCACTTCCCCCAATTTCATATTATTTCAAGGTGTAGGGATAAACCTCAAATTTTATCATGAATCATTATCTAATGATTTATAGATCTTATAAGAGGTGATTTCAAGTTTAGACTGTAATAACTTACCTTCAAAGATAAAAAAACTACTAAATTTGAAAAAAAATCATCTTTCCCAAAGCCCTCTCATATTTTTAAATAATTGGGGAAGAAAAATATAAAGGCATTTTCTAAAACTTTAAAATTCTATGTATTATCACTACAATGATTAAATTCACGCTGTAGTATTTCTATGATAAAACATAGGCTATCGCTACAACAGTGAAGCTGTAGTGGCTTTCTTTTTTGCTGCTATAATCTAAGGTAGAAACTAAAAAATTATCTTTAGATCTATCCATTTCACAACACACTTCATGAAATATGACATTGCGAACCAACTCCTCCATAGTAAACACAATAATCGAAGTTGTATAACTTTATTTCGAGTTCTGGAAGTTTTCTACTGTACTTATTGATTGTTTAAAAATTGAGTCAAAAATTATTATTTATTATCATATTTGTACCTGATTTCTATACACTAGCACACCCTAAAAAATTATCTAATCCTAGACTAGCCCTAACTTTTTAAAAAATGTCTTAAGTTAGGACTAGGTGTCAATTGTACCTTTTAACTCATGGTAACAATGATTTGCGTCATTATATTAGATACTATTTTACTACTAATTGATCCCTGAATGTTAAGTAACCCAAAGAAGTCTATCTAAGCAAGAAGTTACCTGAATTAATGATAAATATGGATATTATTTGAGCATATCTACTACCGTCTCATAAGCAGCCTATTCAATAGTATGATTCTTTCATAGATCCTTCAGATGATGAATAACTTTGGTCCTCAATTTCATTATAACCTTATCTAATATAGCAATTGGTTCAAATAGGAAAAATCCTTAACAAACAATTTAAGGTCCCATCAAATGATGAAATCACCATCAATGTAATACAATTTTAGCATAGGTACGTAGAATGCTGGGTAAACCCCAACCATACTATGAGGTAAGGCAAATATATATGCTATCGACACCAGTTTTTTCAAAACCTGAAAGTGTCTAATGTATCTTGCGAACAACTTTCTCTTCTTGACAAATCACATTGCACCCTTCATGGGTAACATTTTTAAGAGGACTTTCCCCATTCTCAAAGATCATATCTCTTACCTTATTGTTTATATATTTTTTCTATCATCTTTGATCCACTTTGAGTTTTTCTATATAATTTTTACTTTTTCTATTGAGTACGTGAGCAGGTCGATGCTCCAAGGTTTCTGCTAAAATATATCAAACGATCCAATTAGATACCTACACCTCATACCATATAAGGCTTTCAAAGTGTCCGTGTTATTACTAAAGTGATATCTAGAACATAATTGTGATTGGAATCTTTCCCAAAAATTTGGAGGTTAATAGAGTACCCCTATCTAACACAATCAACAATGATACCCTGTGTAGCCGTACAATCTCTTTCACATAAATATTTGCCAACTTATCCTTATTATATCGACACATAAATCTTTGCTAACTTTGACTCATTATATGTACTTTCAATAGAATAAAATAAGCCGACTTAGTCAATTGATCTACAAAGACCCAAATAGAATCACACTTCATCAATGTTTTTTTAGGACACACTACAAAGTTCCTCATAATTCGTTGCCACTTCCATTATGTAATTGGATTTTTTTTTGAAATATAGTCATTCGATGTTTATATTTGATATGTTGGTAGTATTGACACTTGGTTACAAAATTCATAATGTCCCATTTCATTCTTGGTCACTAGTAATATTAGCTGAAGTCGCTATACATCGTGTTATCACCCAAATGTATAGAGTACTTAGAATTATGAACCTTTAAAAGAATAGTCATAATCAAATTAACTACCCAAGTAATTCACAACCTCTCTTGAAATATCAACGCTCCCACATCATAAAGAATGTCCTCTCTTTCCACACTTGTAAAAACTTTTCTATAAGGTTGCCTAACATCTTGTCCTCAAATTTCCTTCTTTTGATTTAGTCATAAAATATAAACCTAGGCTCCACATACACTAACACCTTTTATACATTGGTTTCCTAAAATATTAGAAAATTATTAGCCAAAGATTGTGCTTCTCTCACCGATTATCTCATGGATATTCCAACCATACCATACTCCCTATGTTCACAAGTTTCTAACTTAGTGCATCCCCAACCATATTGTCTTTACTTGGGAAATATAAGATTGAGATATTATAAAATTTAACCAAATCTATCTGTCACCTCTATCTTAAATTTAGATACTCTAGGTGAACATATATTATAGGCTGTTGTGGTCTGTTAACAATTCACACTTCACCACTTTGAGATAGTGTCTCCAAAGTATGAAAGGAAACACCATAGCTGCTAATTCTAAATCATGCATTGGATAGTGTTTCAATTAAGGCTTCAGTTGTCACAAAGTATGGGCAATCACATTCTTATTTTTTAATAGAACAACCCCTAAATCTAATCAGACATCATAACATACAATAAAATTCTTGCCCTTTATAGGCAAGTTTAATATGGGGGCTGAAGTTTGCAAGGTTTTGAGCTTTTGGAAGGTCTCTTAATATTGTTCATCCTAGATAAATAAAACTTCCTTTTGAGTAAGGTGTGTCATATGTGAAGCAATGGCAAAAAAACCCTTAAAAATAAAATATGATTACTATCCAACCCCACAATGCTATGAATTTTTGTCACATTCGTAGATCTAATCAAAATTTTAAAGTCATTAAATTTTACTAGAAATGCGTAGTGCCCATAACAAGTTCAGATACAGTCTTTTTGATGTCCTTTACCCTAATCGT
The DNA here is from genome assembly GCF_002878395.1 of Capsicum annuum. Classification (NCBI taxonomy): domain Eukaryota; kingdom Viridiplantae; phylum Streptophyta; class Magnoliopsida; order Solanales; family Solanaceae; genus Capsicum; species Capsicum annuum. Next base: position 148,756 of record NW_025892371.1, on the reverse strand, counting down.
GAGTTGTCAATAACTTGATCTCAATTAAATTTGGGCGAATACCACAATCCCTTGCAATTGATCAAACAAGTCATCTATCTTTTTCAAGGGACATATTTTATGAATGGTCATATTATTCTACTAGGGTAGTCTAGGAACATCTCATGCTACAATCCTTATTTCTCATAAATAAAATTGGTGCACCCCATGAAGAAACACTTACACTAATAAAATCCTTTTCTTTCAAATCTTGTAACTAATAGTTCAACTCCATCAACCTTGTTAGTGCCATATGTTATGGAGTAATAGAATATGGAGTATCAAAAATGGGTCGAGTTACTAAGTCTAAATGTATAAAAAAATGTCCTAGACCACATCTTTATTAACATATAAGCATGAGTTGTTGATACAAACCTCAAAGAATTAGGCATAAAAGAACCTTCCCACTTTAAAATATTCATCTTGGGAATGTCTACATTAATGATTTTTTCATAGTAGTCAGGAATAATACGATAAGGAGATAACTAACTAAACCCTAATATAACCTCAAAACTTATTCATATCTAGAATAACAAGGTTTGCCAAGGTATTAAACCTCATAAAAATTAGAGGAGACACATGAAATACCTAATTAAATATAGAAACCCCAAATAGCATGGATACATAAATAGAAGCATCAAGATTTCCATAAACTAAGACCTAAACAATCACATATTTCACAGGCACATAAGAAAAAGTAGTTCTAGGATAAAAATATGTAAAATAAATACAATCAAATACATGAATAAAACCTAAAATCACAACATAAGAAATTTCTACTTCATGATAAAACGAATTATCACAAAAGGCAGTTCTTATCACCACCCTAACCACGACCCCTGCCATCATGAGCAATATTTTTACAAATTTATCCTTTGTATTTATTGGCTTGGTTATCATCCCTATATATTCATTAACACCCACCATGTGCATGACTCCTACCATTTTCCCACCTACACGACCTGTAAAAAGTAGAGGAGTAGAAGCTAGTTGGTATGTCAACTAATGTGCACTAAGAATTTAGAACAATATCTTCTGATGTATCTCAAATACCCACAGACATTACACCTAATGCAAAAGTAGGAATATACTCTAAAGATGAGGTATGTGTATAATTGTAGGTTGGAGAAGAATGTTAACTAACCACATAAAAGATTTTTGCAAACAATGGAATGGCTGAATTGTAAAGCCAATACAAACAACAGACCTTTCCATATGTTTAGTTGAACTCACCTAGTGTTTGGGTCTTTTTCTCTTCTTTTTTTACGTATCCATGCTTCTCAAGTACCTAATATTTATTGGAAAATGAAACTACCTCCTCAAAGGACATCCTAGATGCAGCCAAAAATAAAGTAGACAATTGAATCACAGATGTCCACCACAGACATGATACCCTAGTCCAATCTAAAAAACTCATCCTTCTTTTTATCATGATAAGTGTGTAAAATATTTTTCTGAAGGAATACATATGAAATTTATGACAAAGTAAGTAGAAGAAAGGCAACCCGATACTCTACAGATGACCTCCACCATTGTTTGGCATTATCCTATAATTTAGAAAAATGCAAAAATTGTACTATTTCTAATAATACTCATGTTGTGTAGGCACTCATGAGAATCGATCAAGAACTCAAATGCATCCTCAAAATCTATATCTTATAATATCTGGGCTTCTTCTTTATCAAATTGCATAATAGTCACTGAATGTTTAGATGAGAAAACTCGTATTACTAACTTGAGCTATGTGTTGTTCTAGTTGATCTCGATAGATTTTAGAATGTGGAATGAGTTACTAAGATTATTATTGTGTAATAATTTGTAGAATAACTTGTTTATAAGGTTTAAGTTTTAATTGAACATGCCAAGAGTCAAAACAAAAAGTTAAAGATCAAAAGGACAAAACTATTATTTTTAACTTAAGATTCTTGTTCATCGCCTTGAATTGTATGTCGTTTCGAGCGCCAATACATGGTGTTTGATTCTATAGAATACTTGATGACTTTATAATGATGATATATATATGATATAAATGTTGTAAATAAATTTTAAAAAGTACCACAAGGCTTGTAAAAGATGGACAAATCCATGGAACAAGATTTCACCAAAAACGAACCTTTAGGAGTCATTGTCGTGCCACAGACCATAGACACATATTTAGGGATGTGAAACTGTATTTTGGTAATCCTAGGAAGTCAATTTCATTATATAACTGATATAATATAATTCCAATCACCCTAGGAACCTCGATATTAGCGTTTAACGCTGCTATGTCAAAATCGGCAGCTTGTGTCCTCTTATAAATAGGACACTTAAACATTATGTTACACACCTTGGACGACCTTAAAAATTTTAGGGAGGCTGGAAAACACAAAAATTATGGTTTTAATACCATTAATATGGGTTTTTTTATTGATTTTAACATGTATTCTATCATTGCAATTAGGGTTATGTCCATGGACGCTAAACACTTTTTTCTAGGGTTAAGGCTAGGAATATGATTACTCTTCTTATGAATTTATTTGATTTTGATTACTTATAATATTTGGTTGTTTATTTATCCTTGTAAATACTATTTTATGGAATCTCAACCCGTAGAATACGTCCATTTTTATTTTGTGAGCACGAAAGGAGGAGCAAGCGGATATAACATGGGTAAATAAAATAGGATTGTAATATTCTATAGAATGTAGTTATAATCTTCACTTAGGATATTAATACACCTAGGTTATATTTTTGGTTCAATTACTGGATTAAATAGAAATACATTTAAATTATTTTTCACATCCCAGCTCGACGATGTAGTTGTGGGGCTAAGCTAGATAGGTAATTAGAGACTCGGAAGACCATAGTAATAATATCAACCCCGTGACTAAAAAACCAAGATAATAGACCTTAAAAATAATGTTCTATAACATAGTATTAATGTTCGTAAGTCCTTAACGCTATGTTTCTATGCATTGATTGTCCAAGACCTTTAATTTACTGCATTGTTAAGTTTACTTTAGTTTTCCACTTTCAACTTTTTTGGTTAGCTTTTCACCAATTTAATCTCAATAGTTAAACTTGAATTTGATAGTTGTTAACAACAGTTCCTATGGGATCGATACTTGGCTTGAAAAAGGCCACTTTACTAATTTGTGGGACCACATACACTTGTGTGTTGGTCGGGGACATATAAATAGGCAACTGTCTTATTTTTACTTTTTATTTATTGAGTTGTAGATAGTTTTGTGTTTTTTTATTTTTATTTTCTTTTACTTTTCTGCCAAACTTCATGATATGTCAGCTTGGGAGAGATGGTTTGTGAGTAATGATGATTCTTGTTTTTTTTGTGGAGGACCCAACTGAAATGGTTATTGCCAAATTTTTCAAGATAGTGAGTGGATGGGAACTTCACTAGATGAGGTGGATACTAGCCAATCTGTGGAGTTGAAACAAGAATTTAATCCATTCAACTATTATTTTTTAATAAGACTGACATTAAGAAGGTGAATAAGAGTGAATGTGTTATGGATGATGAAAATTTAGAAGTGGGAATTGTTTGGTCTCATTCAAAGAACTTTTAAACATTATTTTCAGATGATGACATGTTTTTGGATTCATCTAAAATAGTCAATTACTATAGTTCACAAATTACAGGATCAGCTAGTAAGTCAGTTTGAAGTATTGAGCTTCCATACTTTTGAAGACCCCATTTCAGGATTATATTTTTCTTTATAATTTAACTAATTCTTTAGATTTGGTCTTTGGCTATTGTTAGGGGCATGTCCCGATACTTTATTGATATTAAGTTTTGTATCATAGTTTAGAAGGCCTTACATAGACAGATGTTGCTATTAGGTAGTTTTGTTCAATCGATTGGACGATCATCGATGATTGGTCATGGACATGCATTTAAACTTTATTATACTATTGAACAATATCTTGTTAAATGTTCAAAATTAGGCCGACCATGTCGTGTGGTGTGTTTATTTTAGACCGGGGGTGATCTATAGTCCATGTGGAACTTGAGATACACATCATGGCCAGGACTTGGTTCGGTTCAAGAAAAAGGTGGTATCAGAGCCTAGGCTTGGTGTAATTGGGTATCTTACAAAGCCGTATCGTAGTAGAGACTTTTTAATGGGTGTGTATCATGCCACACTTAAGGGAGAGGCTCTGAAATATTTAGTAATATTTTTTCCTTTCTTGTTGACCTATTTTAAGCTATAGAGTGTATGGTCTTAAGTCTCTCTAATTACCATTTGTTCACTTTTTAGATCATGCCTCTTAGATGATCTAAAGCTAATGCAAATACCTCTATCATATTTGAGGATAATGATTGTGGGACACGCCCTTCTTATGGTGTATAGACACGATCTAGGGTTCCAGTTCCTGATTACACTCTTGGAGTTCCATTGGTCCGCTCTAGTCCTCCTCAATCTCCTCAAGATGATATGGTGAATGCAAAATTTCATCAGTCTATTCATATGGTGGCTCAGTTTGTAGCTTTTCAGTCTGAGTGTGTAGCTTCTTGTTACTTCAACTTCTGAGGCCACAAGGGTTTGACAGGTTTAAGGTTGAGTCCTCCAATATTCACCAGTGTTATGGTTGATAAGGATCCTTAAGGTTTTATTGATGTGATGCAGAAGAACATCTAGGTTATGCATGCTACTAATGTGAAAGGTGTTGAATTCATAGCCTATTAGTTGAAAGATGTAGCATACCAATGGAATGTGGAATAGGAACAGTCTAGGGGAGAGGATGCTAAATCTTTACTGTGGGGTGATTTCTCTAGTGCTTTCCCGTACCGCATGATTTTGCTAATCTAAAACAAAGGAGGATCACATACATATATATATATGGTCAAGAAGTATTCTTTGAAATTCCATTAGTTGTCCTGACATGCTCCTGAGGTAGTGTCTAGCCGAGGGCTAGAATAATGAAATTGGCTTATGGGTTGTCCCTTCCTTGTTGAACAAGGATATGGATATCTTCAGATTGGTTGTGTATATGTAGCAGGTTGAGAAAGAGAACAAGAAGCAGGTGGAGATAGGGGAAAGGCAAAATATGATGTTTAGATTTTTGGATCAAGGTAGAGGTCAGCAGAGCAGCAGAGATCAAAAGTGGTCTAAGGAGAAGTGGGGGAGCTATAGTTCCTACTCTAAGTCTAGTGCTTATTATCTAAAGAGGTCGGGTGATTGCCATTCTCAACACGATTTAGGGTTTAGGGCATAGGGTACCCAATCTCAGGCAAGTGAGGCTCAGTCCGCTCCATTATATCCTCATTGTAGATTCTATGAGAAAGTGCAACGTAGTTTTTGTGAATAAGAGAGGAAAATATGTTTTAATTATGGTTAGAAGAACACCCTGGTTTCTATAACTTTGAAAATTTCCTGGAATTCTGTTCTCTGGACCCAATACGACTCATGGGTACAAGCCATATGTTGGGGTACGAATGGTATGGTTTTGTCTTATGCTAGCCAGTATTGGTTAGTGTGACGGATTTTGGTCACTAGAATTGGTGCAACTTTGACACACCCCAAAACTAGGCCATTTCGTAGGCTCACCTTCATCCCACATGAATTGGAGGTCGCCTCAATAACTCATTACAATCATCACATCAATCGCATGGGTTCGGTAAATCCCGATATCTAATAAGATAGCGCAAAACATACCACAAGTCATAACTTAAACATGTCTAAACACTTTATTACATTTATCAACTAACCAATTTACCTAACTCCAAAGTCATCCACAATACCTCTATACAAACTGAAATTTTGAAATGTATATGTTAGGACAAGCCCCTGACAATAGTCAAACCAAGTCAAAATAAGATTAAGTTTAAAGATAGGGTACCAAGAATTAATGTATTCCTAAATAAGGAATCTCACCACTCCGTAGTCAATGCACGAACTGATTCGATCACCTAATCACTTCACAGGAATATAAGATGATTCTCTGAACACTATGTTGCGTGGGGACATAGGATCTAGAGACGGTTACTAGTTGGAACGCTAATATGTAACTCAAGGATAAGGATAAAATTGCATCATCATTCAACAAGAAGTCAATATATGCCATATTTAATCATATTCATAATCTTATCCATACATATAGACATATCACATACTAACCAAGAGGGAAAGTAGTATCAAAACTTTGGAAGCACTCAGTCATCATACATGAAATAGAGGACTCCAACCATCCACACTTATAGATTCAAGCATTTCTCATTAGACATAGGACTTTAACCATATTAATATATCATCATGTAAAGAACTCTAACCACATACACATCCATTTAAGTGGGGGACTCTAACCACTCACACATTTTCATATAAGTGAGGGATTCTAACCACCCACACACATTTATTTAAGAAACGTACTCTAACAACCTGCTCACACATTAGGCAAGGGACACTAACCTTACGCCATATTAGATAGGGGGACTCTAACACTAAGCCAATTCATTTTGCGAGGAACTTTGACCTCCTGAGATCTCATTATAAAAGGGACTTTAACGACAAGCAATCTTATTAGTCAATGGAATTTAACCAAAAAAGAATTCATTAGTCAATATTGGGACTCTTAACCCTTTGTCTTTGCATCTACGTACTTCCAATTCTACATATAAGGACTTTAACCCATTTAGTCAATTTCATCACCATACATGACCTCATGGTCCTCATGAAAGACTTCATTTCTCAACCATTTTAATAGGACAATGACTTAATTCAACTCATCATACAATTCAAACTATGGTAGTGAAGACCCTTATAAGCCATTTACACCTTATTAGCAATTCGATACCATAATTTTTGTAAACATACAATTCAAATTCATTTTTTTGTTAGGGGCTTTAACCCCTTCTTATTCATCAAACCATCAAGGTCATCCATTACATAATACATGGATCATTCAACCTTCACAGTATCATTTATAAAACATTCATATTAGGCCATTTCCCTAGTTCAAAGCATCATGATCATATAGCTAGACATCTATCTTAGACATTATCACAAACACCTTGTGTGCATGCCTTTACAAATGCCAATTTCATGGTAGAAGTCATCATGACTAGGGTTACTCAAGACTTATATATTAGACCACATACAACAAGCATTCACGTGTGTAATCTACCATCAATAACATGTATAAACATAAGTCTAAGAAAGAATCATCATTATTCATCATTAGGCAACAAATCACTTTTCATTTGATTTCAAAACCACCATGTACACTTACTAGTCCAAGTGTGAAATACATGAGTTTAGAGTTGTTTAGCAAGGGAAAGAGTTACATGCCTTAGACAACTTAAATCACCAAGAATATTGACTTCACTTTTCCTCTTGAAGATCACGCCTAAAATCCTAGCCTCCAATCCTTCAAAGATGAGCTTGAGAGAGTATTTAGGGTGTTTGATCCGTAAAAAAATAGATGTTTAAAAGGCTAAAAGCACTTATGTAGTGAGGGTACTTACCACTTAAGCCATGGTAAATAACGACAAGGCCCTTAGTTAAAAGCTGGAAAATGAACCGGTCCAGGGCTACGACTCACTTTACGAATCACTAAGGGAACCATAACGTAGGGTACCAATGGTACCCTTGCTTGTACCCTAGGCTTCTTCTACGTTACACACACTGTCAAGGGTACAACCATAAACATTTGAGTCTTATCCAAAGGGTATGAATAATCCCTTACTTGTATCTATCAAGAATACTCCAAATAGTCCACTCCATGCTTTGAGACACCTCTATACGACTCACCTTGGTATGACTCATACCTTTGGATATGACTTATGAAAGGCCAAGTCGTATAGTGGACAATGTGTCCTCCTACTATGATGCTCGAGGTACGAGATAAGAAAGAGAGAAGGATACTAATCATATTAAATTGGTACGAATCACACCCCTAGTCATATCCACCCCAGAGATATCAAATGGAGAATTTCTTTTAATGGTTCACAGTCTAGGTATTTCAATTCTTCCCTACTTAGGTCATTCGTCCACGATTGATGGGTAGGGAAAGAAATAAACAAACAATGACACATCATTACATATTAAACCAACCATTTAGAAAGTTAGAATAAGCATAAAATAAGGATACAACACAACACATATCATGCTTATAATCAACTAATCATTCACTTCAACTTTTGGACTTAAACCCATTATTTACCAAAGATACTTGCTCATTGCAAAGCTTAGGGACATAAGTATTACTTATCACCACTCACTCATTTGATAACTTATGGACTTCAATCTATCAACTTATTAAGGATGCTTACTCAATTACAGGATTTGGGACTCAAACCCATCATTTACCGGAGACATGAATCAACTCAAGATACGAGGGACTTAAACTCATCACAACAAAATACATATATAATTTCAAAGAATTAGGGACTTGAACCTATGGTCTAACATAACAAAAATTAACTCAACACAATGGGGACTTTAACCAATTAACTTTCAAAGATATAAATCAAAGCAATGAGAAAAACACATACCTTCATCCCAAGTTTCCGAAATAGGAAACAAACATGGATAATTGCACTTTAGGTCCTTTTCTTCTTACCACGTAGCTTCCTCGGACTTTTGGTTCCCCATAAAACCTTTACCGAAGATAACTCTATCCTTTGTAAATGACAAATTTGCTGATCCAAGGTCCTCATCGAGATTTCCTCATAGGACAAAATATCAACATCCCTCAATGAAAAACTAACAAACGATTACCCACATATTTCCGCAACATAGAGATATGGAAAACTGGGTGAATGGACTTCATACTAGAAGGAAACTACAACTTACAGGACACATTTCCAACCCTCTTCAAAATAAAGTAGGGGCAAACATATCGGGGACTAAGCATTCCTTTCCTACCAAATCACACAACTCCCTTCATGGGAGACACCTTTAAGAATTCCCAATAGCCAACACAAAACTCTAAGCTCCTACACCTCACATATGCATAGGAATTTTGGTGACTTTAAGCGGTTTTCATCCTATCTTGAATCACCTTCACCATTTCTAAAGCTTGGTGAACTAAATTGGGGCTAAGAAACTTATCCTTGCCAACTTTATACCACCCAATAGTAGATCCACACCTCCTATCATACCATAACTTAAAAAGGGCCATGCCAATAATAGAGTGCTAACTATTATTATAGGAAAATTCAATTAAGGCAAGTGGTCATAGCAACTACCACTATAATCAGTCACACAATCACGTAAAATATCCTCTAATATTTGGATGGTGTCTCAAGATACCATCACCACCAATCACAAAGTATGCAACATTCTGTTGACCCTCATCACTCTTAATCTTTATCAAGTTAGGGTACAATACACGCTTTTCTTTTATATCAACAACAAAAAATGAATGAGATGCCAAAAGCACAAATACACCGCCATCCTCAGAGTCCACAAATCAAACTCCAAGATTATCCAAATGGTGAATATCCTTAACCAATTCCCACTTATCCTTATATACATGGGAAAAACTTCCATGGGCAATCTACTAAATGCATCGATGAGTGTATTTTCCTTACCAGGATGGTAATAAAGACTCATATCATAGTCTTTCAAAAACTCGAGACACCTTCTTTGATAGAGATTTAACTCTTTTTGGGTAAATATATATTGGAGACTATTATGATCAGAAAAGATATCGACATAGACCCTATAAAGATAATGCCACTAAATTTTTAATACAATAACCATGGCTAACAACTCTAGGTCATATGCAGGGTAATTCTTCTTATGAAATTTCAATTTCCTAGAAGCATAGGCCACTACCCTACCATGTTGAATCAACATGCAATTGAGATCGATATGAGAAGCGTCATAATATACCTCAAAACCATCACTTCCCTTGGGAAAGGTCAAGAATGGAGCTGAAGTCAACTTATCTTTAAACTTCTCAAAACTACCCTCACATACATCGAACCATAAGAACTTGACTTTATTTTGGGTCAATTTGGTCAATAGGGAAGCTAGAATAAAGAAACTATCCACAATCCTTGTATATTAATTGACTAGACCTAAGAATCTTCTAATATCGATTTGAGTCATAGGACTAGACCACTTCTCAATCGGCACAACCTTTTGGGGATCTACCATGATACCTTCACTAGAGATGACATGACTATGAAAATCTATGACTTTAGACCAAAACGCATGCTTGGAGAACTTGGAATACAAATGATGATCCTTCAAAGTTTGCAACACGGCCCAAAGATGATCTACTGATCCCCCTAACTCTTAGAATAGATTAAAATATTATCAATGAAGAAACTAACAAACATGTCCAAGAACAGATAGAAGAGCTTATTCATCAAATCCATAAATGGTGCCGGGGTATTGGTTAACCCAATGACATGAAAAGAAACTGATAGTGACAATACTTGGTTCTAAAGGCCACCATAGGGATATCCGCATCCCTAATATTAAGGTGATGATAACCCGATCTAAGGTCTATCTTTGAGAAACACTTCGAACCTTAACGTTGATTGAATAAATCATCTATCATAGAATAAGGATATTAATACTTTGGTCACTATTTTTAACTAATGATAGTCAATGGACATACAAAGCGAAACATCCTTATTGTGCACGAATAATATGGAAGAACCCTACAAAGACACACTAGGGCAGATAAACCATTATCTAAGAGGTCTTTTAAATTCTCCTTAAGCTATTTTAGCTCCGCCAGATCCATTCTATTAGGAGGGATAGAAATCAAACGAGTGTCTATAAGATCAATCCCAAAATAAATTTCCCTATTTGGAGAAACACACGGAAGATCCTTATGAAGCACCATCGAAAACTTATTAAACATGTGAAAGGATTCTAGAGAAGGTTCTTCTGAGTTAGGATCTTTAAATCAGACCAAATGATACAACCACCCCTTTGAAATTTACTTTTAGAACTTTAGATAAGAAATGAACCTTCCCTGAAAAACTAGGGGACCACTTTCCTATACAATGATCAGCTTATTAGAGAATTCAAACATAACCCTACAGGACCAACAATCTAAGAAAGCATAGTAAGAGTGCAACCAATCCATCCCTTAAATGACATAAAAGTTGACCATGTCCAACTCTATTAAGTCTACAAGATTATCTTTATCACAGACTGATATCACTCACCCCTTACACACCTTTCTAACAATCACTAGGTCTCCTACTGGGCTAGAAATAGACAAAGGAATGGATAGCTCTTTGGACCACAACCAAAATACACAACCGCATATAGGGTCACGTAGGATAGAGTAGACCATAGGTCGAGAAAATAATACACATCATGAGGAAAGTATCAACATACCCATGAAAAAAATCGATAGATTCCTCAAGGTCCTGGCATGTAGAAATTGCATATAAGCAGTTCTGGCCAGTGCCGATGCCAAAAATAAAAGTAGAAGAAGAAATAACACCCTTTGGGTGTGGGAGTACATAGAGTAAAAAGAGGGAACCTATTGGACAAAGAAGTTGCTAAAGAGGGGCACTCACATTACATGTGCCCAACCTGACTATAATGGAAACATCTATTTTCCCTTCTCACACTGACTATAATGACTTTGACCACAGAATCTAATAGAAGGGTGAGGTGGAGTCGACTAGACACCAGTAGCCTTGAATTAGGTACCCTGTGCCTGGGACCTACCATTAAATTAAGTCTGAAGATTACCCAAAAACTTCGAGCAAGATGAGCGAACACTCGAAGAGAAGAAAGAACTTGAACCCCCATTGCTTCCATGGTGACTTGCAACCATCACCACCACTATGCTCAGAAGGCCTACATTTCCTTTCTTGCCTCTTACTAAGTTCAAGTTACTTCTTTTTCATTTTTTCCACTTGTTGTAAATACATAATCAACCTACAAATATCGATGTTCTCAATCATTAAGGAATTCTTACTCTCAAGGACTATCACGTAGGATAATTCTGAGACAAACTTATGCATTATAGACATCATACTAGAAACCATCTCAAGAGCATACCTTGAAAATTTATGAAATTTCAAGGCATACTCTTGAATGGACATCCTCCCTAGATTCAAGTTCATAAACTCTTCCTTCTTTGCCCCCATCAACTCATAAAGAATGAAACAGTTTACGAAAGCCACTGAGAAGTCCTCCTAGATAAAGAGACTTGCATAAATACCATTAGACAACTACCACCCTTGTTTCCATTGATACGCTATATCTTTCAATTGGTAAGAAGCAAAATCAACAAGCTCAACCTCTCAAGCATGCATGATTCAAAGGATATTCTCTATTTCATCAATAAAGCCTTGAGGATCCTTCTTAACCTTTGCACCAGAGAAAATAGGATGGTTCAATCTTATAAATTTGACAATTCTTGTGGCATCATAAGAAATTATATCTGGAGCACCCCTCTCTTCTCAAGAAGACACCAATTAAGTTAAGAGGAAGATAAAGTGATAAAACTCACCATTAGTAGCATTCCCTTGAGGTAATGGAATATAAAGGTTATTCTCATAGTAGGGGTTGGTGGGGATAGGTGGAACTCCGTGAAGATTGTCAAATGTTGCAGCCCTAGATTGGATATGAACTCTAAAAGTTTGATGAGCTTCGTCCATAAGGCCCTCAGAAGGGTTTGCCTAATTCTTAGATCTTCTTGGAGGCATGATCTTAAAGATAGCAAAAAAGAAATTAGAGAAATCAAAAGATCATAAAATATATAGCTTGATATTCAAACACAAAAAAGGGAAATATCTCCTAAAATGTGTCATAGCTCCTCTTTTATAAGGGTGGTGGACTTCACACACAAAAAGCAGACTCTACTCGACACGGTATTATGGGCACCCAACATAACATGAACCTAGACTCTGATAGTGACTTGAAATACCCTAAAACTATGCCATCTTGTAGGGGAACCTCAATCCTTGATGAACAAGAGATTGCCTGAATAACCCATCACAATTATCACGTCAATCACATAGGTTAGGGAAAACCCAACCATATAGTGAGATAGCAGAAAACATACTACAAGTCATAACTTAGACAGGTCTAAACACTCCATTAGATTCATGAACTAACCAGTATACCTAAGTCCACATTCAACCATAATAGCTCTATATGAACCTAGTTTAGAAATATGTATGTCAGGATAAGCCCCCGACAATAGCCAAAGTAAGTTAAAATAACACTAAGTTTAAAGATAGGGGACCAAGAATAAATATCTCTCAAAATAAGAAAGCTTACCACTTTGTTTTCAAGGAATGAACCACTTCAATCAACTAATCACTGCATAAAAAGAGAAGATGTTTTGCTCCCTATGTCACATAGGGACATAGAGTCTAGAGATTAATCTTCTTTAGTATGTCCTCTATGTAGCTGACCTGTGTATTTTATCGTTGCTATTAATGAAACTACACTGTTGGTTGTTCCATAATTTATTTGATAGAGTCTGCCACTTTTGATAATAGGTGTTCTGATAATTTAGTCTTTTCCATTGCTTACAAACATCATTGACTGAGGATTTCAAGAACACATAGCTATAAAATGACCAGTATTTGAAAAAACTTCACACCAACCTGTGGTCTGTTGTACTGCATTCACTTAAGCCACAACTTTATTAACATAAAACTTGCTTAGTTGGTTCATTATCTAATTTTGCATGGCTGAGAGCTAAGGTGCAAAGGTTGTAATATTTTCAACTTTAATCATACCTACAACCTTTTTCATTGAACCTCTTGAGGTATCATTATTCCAATCCAAATTTCATTGATCAATATAGTTCAAAAAAAATATAAATCATCATACGTCAACTCCAGAGCTTGACCATATTCAGCCGAATCTAGCAAAAATTTTCATGTTATGGTCTAGTGCCTCAATAAAAGTTTGAGCTAGTACCTCAGTGGATTGCTGATGATGTGTACAACCCTAAAGAAGAGCTTTAGAACTCTCCTAATAATGATATAATCTCCCATCTGGCCTCTGATTAAAGATCATATTCTCTCAGTAAAGTCTAGCAGTATTTTTAGATGAAATAAATAGCATGAGGAATTTCTGGGCTAAGTCATCCTATGTTTTGATTGGACTTATCATCTCAACGTCCAATCACTTCTTTTCTTCTCCCAATAGTTAAAAAGGTAAAAGCATCAGACTATCATAGTAAGATGACACACACATAGGGATGAATGTGTCATTGATCTATAAGAAGTTCCACAGTTGGACTTGTGGATCATCACGTGAAAGCTCGATAAACTATCCATTACTGATAAAAAGTTACACGATGTTCTGTTTTATCTCATAGTTACCTCTAATAGCCAAATTTTGAAAATGAGAGGGGTAAATTTATTACAAGTGGGATTTCTACTTGCAAACTGTCCTGTGGGCTTGAGGATCTTCAGCCATGAGGGCAGGAATATCTTGGTCTTCTTAGATTTGTAGAATATGGTAGAGAAAAACTACTTCTCTCCTTAATTTGTTAATGCATTGCTTGGGTTTAGAGCTTAGTTCAACCAATTCCCTTTCCCTTATGATCTTACTAGCATATCAACCTGCATTCTACAATGTTAGAACCAAGACCAAGTGAAAATCCCTAAAGAAATCTAAAAACTAAATTAAAACTAAAGTAATTTCCAAATTACCAGTCCCTGGTAATAACGTCAAAAATTTGTTGTGCGCAAACACACAAAGAAGTGTACATGTTCTCACTAAGTAGTAAAGTGTCCCTTTAAAAGATAAGTATCGATCCCACAGGGAATTGTTTTATAACTATTCAATAATAGCTAACAGTTAAGATTAAATTGATGTGGAAGAATCAAAAAGGGTTTCTGAGTTGTAAATTAAAATTAAAGTAAGCAATGAATTAAAGTAAATTTCTTAGACAATCAATAAGGAGGAGCCCAGGGTTAAGTCTCTATGAAAAATCATACTAAGCTATTAGACTTCATTGGTTAGATTTCTTATCTTGGTTGTTGATTCACGATATTGATATTATGATCATGGTCTCTCACGCCTCTAATAACCTATATAACTTGGCCCCATAACTACATCGTTCAGCAGGGATGTGAGACCTAAGCTGAACGCATTTATATTTCATCTGTAGTGAACCAAATAGGTAACCTAGGTATATCTCTATATTACATGCAAATTACAATCTTTATTCTATAGAAGTTTATAATCCTACTCTATTTATACCCATGTTCTGTTCTCTTATTTCCCATCTTGAGTTCACAAAGACGATAAAAGATATATTATTAGGGTTGGTAATCCTTAAAATAGTTACAAAAAGGGTAAATAAATAATAAAATATGATAATCAATAAAAACCTAATCAATCCAAAGTAATAGTAAGCATGTTCTTGGCCTTAACCCAGAAAAGGGGGCTTTTAGCCACTCATGGACATAACTGTAATCTCAAAGATAGAAAACATGTTAAAATCCTTAAACAAACAAAAGTAAAGATAGAAAAACCCTAATTTAACTTTTTCCCAGCCTCCATCAAAGTTTTAAAGTCGTATAAGGTCTTTTACATCAAATTCAAGTGTCCAATTTATAGGAGGATGATGTTGGGTGCATTTATGCATACTAGTGTCACTATTCTAGTCTTTTAGCATTGTTTTAAGGATGATTCATGATCTTAATGTGTTGATAATGATATAAATGGGAATCTAAGTTCCCATTCATGTGTTTACAATGTTTAATGGTATTTTCAAAAAAACTTATTCAAATTGGTCATATAGAGTTCAACATAGAAAACTAGTGTGAGTAGCTTGAGCTAGGTGTTTGACTAGTCTATTGTGTTAGGTTCTGATAAGTTTAATTAGTTCCTAAGGTTTTTCTTGTTTATTTATATGTTAAACAACTTTATTATAATGTTCAATAGTAAATTCTATCAAAACAAGTGTCAAAATAATGAGTTAAAGATGAAAGTGAATGAAGCCTAGTTTTAGCTCGTGTTTCTAGTTCGTCGTGTTGGATGTTATGTTGTTTTGAGATTTAAATGGTTGTGTTTAATTTAATATGATTCTTGGTGATATATTATTATGATATATTAAGTATATACAAGCTTGAAATAAAGTATAAACAACTTAAAAAGGCTTGGATGGATTACGGAAGCACAATATGTAACTTAACGCCAATTTGGACACCTGAAATGTCTAGGGAGTTTGAGGGTGCGTGGGAAGGATTTTTTCCATGTGACACCCTCCAAACGGTTCATAAGGAAACAAAATAGTTAATCAAGGTAATATGGAGGCGAAGAATTACCTGGAGTGGGGCTAAGCTATGACAACGCCCTCTCATCTCCAGAGCTCAATTACTGAATATTTCCAACTCCAACATAGAGTTGGATTGCTCCTATACTATAAATTCATATTATATCACCTTTTTTACATACTTTTTACATTTTTCGACAACTGGAGACTACTCTAAACATTCTTTAGGGTTTTATTTTCTTAACTTTAGTTTCTTTCATGCTTTGTATCAATCCAAGGGATTGGTTGATGAATATCTCCATTAAAGGCTAAAACTCATTTTCCAAGGTTAATACAAAAATTTTGATTATTTTATTTTCAATTAATTTTTTTTACGTTCTTATTATTATGGTTGTCCATTTACTCTTTTTAAAATTATTCTAAGTATTCATGGTCGTTAGAATATATTCATTGTTGACCTTGAGATCTCAGGTAGGGAATAAGAAGATAGAACCTAGGTAGATCGAACAAGGTTCTTATTTCTTTATAAAATAATAAATTTTAATTAGTATATAGGATAGGGATATACCTAGAAGCCTTGTTTGATTCACACGTAGCATGATATCTTCAAATCACCTAGTTTGCTTACTGCATCCTCGCTCAACGATGTTGTTGTAATATCAAAATTAGGTAAATGGTTAGAGGCCGGGAGTCCATTATAATGTGATTACACTACGTGCCAACAACCAAGATAAGAAAATTAATGAATAAAATTTAATAGCGTAGTATGATTGTTTGTAATCTTTAACCCTAAATCTCTATCCTTTGATTATCTAAAGTCATTTACTTTTCTGCATTAGTTTAGTTTAATTTTAGTTTACAATTCTAAAACTTTTTTTTTTATTCTTATCAATTTTTAAAACTAAACTTGGATAGTTGTTTAACACAAGTCCCTTTAGGATCGATATTCAGCTTTCTTGAAGGCCACTATATTCCTTGGTAGACCAGTATAAGATATGCCCAAATTACAAATTTCATACAAAAGTGTAAGTGCTCGTTATCAAATATTTAACCTAACAATGGTTGGGGTCAAATACCATTGGGAATACTTGTGTAACTAAGTAAGAAGATTTTTAATGGACTATTAATCTAAGGTTTTGGAATAAAGGAAAGATTTAATGTATTAATAATATTCTTTTGTTCTTGTATCACACAGAGGTCCATCTAATGAGAGTTAATGTAAGTATAATCTCAGTGAGAATTAGTTAACTAGAGCTATGCTCACCAAGATGTTCAAACATTTAGAGTTGTGAATTTTTTCTAGATTTCAAACTTATAATTTCAATTGCAAAAAATATTGAATTCTAAGAATTACCCACTTGTTTCTCAACCTAATAGGTATTTCACCATTTACTTCTTTAGATTTTAAAAGATCCATGTATTATTCAATAGAATTCTTATGTGGGTTGTTCCCGTTATGGCATTAACCCTTAACGGAAAGGGTAAACCTATGGATTTCATGTGAATTACCTCTTTTCCCAACATCCACTTTCTTGTTCAGACAAGTGGTGTTCATGGGCTCGCTTCTCAAGTTTTCAACCAAAAGATGTCATTATAATGAAGCGAGATTCATGCACTTTAGATAGATATTAGGAATCAGATGGATTCACAATCCCAAGCAACTTTCTACATCAAGGCTCCCATAAACCTAGTTATGGGAGTTTAGCTTATTACCACCATAAAAGATATCAAACACATATTTTTGTTCATGAATATCTTTAAAAGAGTACTTACAAAAGTTACAATATTTTTCTCCTCATTTGTCAATGTAAAATAAGGAACTAATAATCAAATCTTAGTTTCAAGCTTCAAATCACAAATAAAGGTGTTACAATAATCTCAATAGAGGAGAAATGTAATACCCTACAATGTTCTCTTCTAGTCTGAGCCTTAGAGCGAATCCAGCAAAGCAGAAAATCTGAGTCTAAAAGTTTTAGAAGTATCTTCCCAAGTGTTAACAACTTTTAATCATGTGTCATTTTCCTAATTTATACTTTTAGTCATGTGTATCATTGAACAAGCTTTCCATCGATACCAATTTCATAAAAATCCGACATCGGACGAAGAAGTTATGACCGTTTTACTGAGCTTTATCGGAATCACAAGATTGATGGTCGATCTGACGGACCACCAAGTCCTTGGTCGACCATCAAGTGTCCCGTCAGACCAAGGTAGTGACTTTCTTTTTTGGTCATCATGTGACGGACCAAGTGGAGGACCATCAGATAGTTAACGAACCGTTAACAGATTCAACTTTATTGTGTTCATTCTAAGGTTTTAGTGAGAGTCTTTTAGTTGGGAGTAGAAACTAGCACCGAATGAGGGAAGGGATGGTTATTACTTCAGCCAGAGAGAAAGTTCAGAGTCATTAGTAGTAATCTCTGAACTCCAAAACTGCATAGCCAGCGCAGGATATAGGAGTCCCCATCAGTAGAGGATGTCACCGTCAGAGAGGTTAACTATTATATTGCCTCAGGTCGACTTCCTGCGAGGGTCATCCCATCATAGAGGCATTACCCGAGAGTTAGTCTTTACCCATGGCACGGTTTTGACACCCTTCCTGCTGGGGTTACGGGTTGGACCCCACCTATGGTAGGTCGGGGTATGCCAGTTAAGTGACTACTTCCCATAGTTGCAGTTTCAGTATCAGTCTTCAGAAGTCAAGACCGTGTGGTACAGTCATCTATCTCAGTAAGGAACTTAGATAGTTCAATTGATTCATGGACCATCCCATCAGATAGGCTTGGCCTCATATATAAATGCTTACTACCATATTTTAAGATCATCCGTCAGATAGGCTTGGTCTTTTTCTTAGAATTCTTTGAGTATTCTTGTTGTCGGATTCGGATATAATCCTATTTTCTTATCATTGATAAATCTTCCGAAGTTATCTGTTAAAAAAGTTGAATCTCTAATTCTGCCAGTTGAAAGTGGTAAGCTCAGAACTTAGTCTTTGATATAAGTATACTCAGATCCTCAGTTATCAGTAGTAGATGAGTCAGTGGTTCAGTATCTCAGTGATGGTAGTGAGTTTAGCTCGCAGTAAAGTGGTACCCAAGGTCAAGTCTCTAGAGTTGTGATGATTATGAGTATGATTTATCCATTCTTGTATGTGTGCTTGTTTTCATGCGGTATTATCATGATCATTTCGGTTATACATTTTTTTCGGGCATGAGCCCTTGCATTTAGCCTTAACCCTTCTACATACTCGGCATATTTTGTGCTAATGCATTTGCGCTATGGTGTCTCATTTCACACTATAGGTTTAGAGGCACAGGACCTAGAGTATCATCAGCAGATCAGTCCCAGTCAGCTGTAGTAGCAATGAGTCCTCTTCTTTCGAGGTTGAGTTTTAGTTTTCTATTATTTTAACAAAAATCTTAATTACTTTTAGTTAGGGACATGTCCCATCAACTCTATAGCTCAGTCAAATTAGAGGCTTTTCAGATGGATGTATTGTATAGTATTCAATTTTATATATTGAGTATTTATAGATATGTTGAACCTTATGGCCAGTTTCTGCATTTATTCCATATATTATGCAATGTACTAGTATAGATATCAGTAAGGGGTTAGCTTGTGGTCCTTCGAGGTCACAGGCACCGTGTGACACTCGGGGCGTTATAAGAATGTATGTTAATACTGTCCAAAATTCCCAAAATAAAACCTAATACTTAGTAGTTATATGATTCCAGGAACTAGGGATTTAACATTTAAACGTGGAATTGTCGCGTCATGATGAACGGGTCGGGCGATGGTTCGTCAATAAGTTGACGATCGATCGCCTGGACCATCGCTGGAGCTCCAGTGATACTATATTCTGTTTGTAAGTTATGTGTCAGGAGATAGTTTATCGCAGGGTCTACGGTCCATTGCCTGGGCCATCGTGAGACTTCCAGTGACACTGCCTTCTGTTTTTGGGTGACGATCAGGTTGAAGGTCCTTCGTATGGTCGACGGTCCATCGCCTAAGTCGTCGCTGGTTATTTTTCTATTATTTTGCCCAATTTTTCCAAGTTATTCTTCACGCTTAGTTCTTTTCATGAAAACACTAAAGTCCAATGTTAAATACAACAATAGTTGCTAGAAAACACACAATTATACTAAGAAAAAGGCCTAAAATGTTCCGTCAAAAGCCAGAACATCAACACCCTCAACTTAAGGAAATTGCTTGTCCTCAAGAAAATCAACACCAAGATGCATATATGGACAACATCACGATGGGCATTTCATAGTCAAACCAACACAATCATATAATTATTCAATTTCACATTCGGTTATGTGATCTCAACACATATGGATCTACTACTTGTATCAACTACTAGTCATCATATTCACAACCACAGATACAATACCCCAAAGAAATAAGTAGACTAGTTAAAACTCAACGTGCCATCACAGTAAAAAAGTTCCCCTCATATTATACTATTAATTCATGGATGAAACTAAGACTCTCACTCTCAGAAAGAACTTACAAACATAGTGCACACCGATAAGATTTCCCTTATCTCCTAACATTTTTTCATGATTGACTTGCCAAGATCAAGCAGGACTAATTAAGGGTTGTAATGAGGTTTTAGGCTCAGTGAGGGTTGATCATTTAGAGAAGTGACTTAAAGTACAAAACTTCACTCTTTTTACCCTTTTGCTAGTTACTCACTAGGATTATAGCTCATTTCGCTAATTCACAATCTTTATTATCCATTTATTCCCTTGCCATAATATAGTTTTTTTTGTAGAAGAATAGCAGCATCAACCACCCTCAATTTATCATGATGTAATTAGTTAAGGTGCACAATATCTTCTTAGACATCTAACTAAATCAGGGTCAGATGATACCTCTCAAATCAACTTCAACTCGCCCTCCTAGGCCACCAAGAATCCAACAGTTGCCACCCTTGCCTAAGTTAAAGTGCACAATGTCCAAAATTAGACTTAGGTAAATACTAAGTTTTAACACTTTCTAGATAGAGAATCAAATTTATTTGGACAAGAAAAACAATAACAAAGCTCAACAGGGTTTACAAAGGAAAAAAAAAATTTTGGTGGGTCATTATTTTTCCTAAGTGGACTAACAAAACAAGAAGGCCTGCTATCCTATAATATTGGATCTAACACATAACAAATGAACCCGACAAGTTCTAGGTGTAACACTAATGCCAAAACTTCGCAAATACTCACACACAGAGGCAATGAGTTAATTCCTATCCTACTAACTCTTGGAATTCATATCACATAGCTATGCTTTTCTTTAATTTACATTTTAATGCCAGTTTCATAGTCAAAAATTGTTGCACAACACTTTACCACATGGTAAGAAGAAATAATTATATAAAAATTCAAAATATTGTGCCACAATCACTTATCATCCATATATACACAATGATGCCAACAGAACAAAAAATTTCTTAAATACATAATCACTTGATGATATTTACAGCACATCACATGAAAATAACAATTCAAACAAGGCATGCCAATTCTCCTAGATAAAACATGAGGGATAAGAACATTGGCAACAAAAACCCCCATGGTACAAGTATCACCCCCCCCCCCATCAAAAAAAAGATGCAATGTCCTCAATGCATACTAAGTAAGAGCCAAAGAAATAAAATACTTGTACAGCCTCTCAGTCAGATGAGGCGTCAGTCAAATGGCCTGAGGTTGCTTTGGCCTGATCTTCAGTAATATTGACCCCTGTGGAGGTAGGGGTCCTCACATCAACATCCACCAGAATTAGAGGGATCTCACGGTGGATAGGGTCAGAAATTAGCCTCCTAGATAGGGCCGAAATGGTGGAAACACCTACAACTTCATCCCGTAGTCTCTTTTTCTGCTTTTCCTCTATTTTCTTCAATCTCTTAAGTGCTATCTAAAGATCATAGGCTTCTCTCTCTTCTAGTGTCATGGCTTCAAGTCTTTTTTCTTAGCTGCTCTCTTTGCATCTTTCTCAACTTTTTCATCTATCTCTTTTACCTTCTTATGCTTATCTTTGATCTGTCTCCCCATTTAGTCAACAATACATTCATCCTCATCACTTGTAATCTGGGCTGGATTAAACATGACCTACAGTGCCTGCTATTTCAGCTATGGTATATCTGCCTAGGCCTGGCTAAACTCCACCATAAATTTGATGAAATCCTTTATGGACATGGCATCTAACTTTTTATTGATTCAGTTATCCTTATCATCCATTCTTAGCTGAATGTTGCTGAAAAGACGTGCTGCTGCCTCTACAGTTCTTTCAACCAACTGTTTGAAATCCAACCCTATATATATAATTATTTTTCAAAACGTTTCTAGGCTCAGACTGACTTTGCAAAGCTTTCCTAGTTCAGCCTGTATTTAGAATATTTCGATGGGACTGACAAAGAATCTATAGTCCCACTTATAGTTAACGAAGCTAATCCTGCTGATATGCTAGAAGGCACCTACATAACAAGAGGTAATGTCATACCTGAAGAAACCTATAATATTTTAGGAACTGGTACCTACTGAGTCTGATGGGATGGAGGTCTGTTGACTCTCATATCAAACCTTGAGTCGTCCCTTGTATTCTTAATATTTTTTTATTCATTTTTTGGACCTCTTTATCAACTCTATTGATCAAAGGGACGTTTGCTTACTTGTACAACTCTATGATAAGATATGGAAATGGCAAACCATTCATGGTATTGTTAGTGCAGGTAAATAATTTATAGGCAATAACATGGCCGAAATCCACTTTTAATCCATCAATAAATGCAATAATAATTATAGCACTAGTGATTTCTAAAAAGTCATCACGGCCTATTGGCATTAGCCTCAGTCTCATAATTGCCCACCAAAATATATCCCTAAAGCATAGGGACGACTTAGTATTCATTTGCAGGTTTTCTGTAACAACACAGGCTGTCCTTCCTCTCTCAATATTCAAGCCATCCACGACCTTTGTTTGGTTCCATGAATATTCGATGCTCTAACTCTAGTATTGCACCCGGTATCCGATATTTAGGCCTAAACAAAAATCTGTTCAATGTACTCTCCAAGATATCTATGTTGACACCACACACGGGAACTGTATCTATATTTATCATGTCACTAACTGATGCGCCTAGGGGACAGTCCTTCTCCAATAATGCCAAGTTGTTGGAAAAAAATTATGTACTAGATTTGGTTGATAGGTTACGAGCGACCTAATCCTCCATGCCAACTCATATTTATTGAACCAACAGTCAAGTTCTGGATACTTATGTAGTGTTGTTTTCACAATCTGATGTTCCTAAAAAATTGGTCTCTTTACTTCCAACCTATCCATTTTATTGAGCCCTTTGTAGAAACAATCCTGAGTGCCTTCAACCTACCACCTAATAGCTTTTCGAAGTTGCGGGTCCTTACATCGAACTATGTTTGGTTCTTTTTGTTCAAAAACCTCCTCTTGGACGAGGTTAGATATTTCAACCCCTTTCACAACCGGGCTCAAACTAGAGCTACTGCTGCTACTATTTTAACCTTCCTCTTTAGACTGGGAGAATGAAGAAATCACCTAAAGTCTTTGCCGGGTATTGTATGTTAGTGCGTCCGAACCCTACAATAGCTCTTTTCTAGATCTTTGTCCTATACCCCTACCACTAGTTTGTGGTATTTTGTTTCCATAATTTCTATAAGCAAATCATTTATTAGTTAACGAACTCAACCAAGAAGAAAGAAAAATTTTCAACCAGTGACATATAGAGCGATAGTCCGTTGACCCTAACCATCGGGTCGATTCTAGTATCTTCAATTCTAAGGTAGTTGCGATAGCTTCAAGTGACGGTTCGTCTGGGGTCCTATGTTCCGTTGCACAAACCGTCGCCTGCACTTTTCAAATTTGATCCTCATTTTGGCATTTTGTAGAATACCTGGTATACACTTATTTCAAACACGATTTTCATGGCATTTATGTTAATAATACATCCCAACTTTTGCCATTTTCTTGGTCCATGAGCTGGTCAGACTTCACCCAGGGCAATGTTTATTAGGTTTTGACCTAATGTAGACCCACACAGTATCAACAAGAGAAGAGAGAATTGTTTCAACATTATTGCCTTACTTTATTTATTCCTCATGTTGAATAAAATAGAATGTGATGAGAAGATCATACCTTTGTAATGCTTTACTTGGTCACTACTATGACTTGCACACTAAACATAGAACAATATATGGTCCTTTGATTTTGTAAAAGACTTTATTTGTCTTGTGATGGAGAGATAAAAAGAAAAAATAGAGTTCAAATAGATGGGAAATGGAAGAGGATAAGTCTTGGAAGAAAATGAAAAGACTCACGTACAGTGAATGCATGGAAAATAAAAAATCTCAGGCACTTGAACAGTTGGAGCGCTAATTAACCATAATAAATTATCCGTTAAAAACTATTTGGGTCCGATAAGGATGAATCATTCAGCAACTGAAATTGATCTGACCCGACCCGCTCAACTAGGGTTAAGCGCAACCGTTCAAGCGACACTTTGTCAGATGACCTATCGCCCCTTCCAATAACCTTATTTTGCAACTTATTGGTGATAGTTGGGCCGATGATCCGTCAAGCCTGTAACAGTTCGCCAGTCAACCGGTCGCTACTTTCAAGTAACCTAGTTTTTAGAATTTGTTGCTACAGTTCCTAAAGACTGCCGATCAAAGCAGGGACGGTCTGTCAGTCACCCCCAACTTTTTCATCTTTGTGTTTCCTGCACTGTCAAGCCAGCACACTTACACGAAACCTTCAGCTTACAAAAAATAAAAAAATAACTTAAACTCATTATTTACAACAACAAAATGTAAGTTTCCTCTTACTAGCACCTGATTTATTTCACGGCAAGACTCAGTTATCTCGATTACTCAGACTTCATCGAGATAGATAGTAGCAATACTCTTTATAGAGTCTATTGGACTGATATACCATGTCACATGCTACTTATTAACCTTGAAGACACTTCCATCTTAATTTTTAAGTTCCACTACTCTAGACGAGTAGACTTGGTTAACTTTAAATGGACCAGACCATTTGGATTTCAGTTTACCTAGAAAAACCTTGAGTCTGGAGTAAAAGAGAAGCACCAAGTCACCTTTCTAAAAATCCCGCTCTTCAATTTTGTGGTCATGGTACTTTATCATTCTTTCTTTGTATAAATCAACCCTTTTATAAGCTTTGAGATGGAACTCATCCATCTCATTCAGCTACCCCAGTCTCATATCAGCTGCCTTATTCCAGTTCAGGTTAAGCAACTTTAGTGCCTATAACGCTTTATGCTCCAGCTCAATCGGCAAATGAAATGCCTTTCCATAAACCAATTAGTATGGTGAAATTCCAATAGGTGTCTCAAAACCTAGTCGATATGTCCATAAGGTATCGTTCAACTTCTTAGACCAATCTTCCCTGCTAGCATTTACAGTCTTTGCAAGGATAGCCTTGATTTCTCGATTAAAGATTTCCACTTGACCACTGGTCTATGAAAGGTATGGGGTAGCCACCTTATGCTTCTTAACTCCATATTTTACCAAGGCGGCTCTGAACATTTTGTTGCAAAAGTGTGATCCTCCATCGCTTATGATGATATGTGGTACCCCAAAGCGATAGAAGATATTTCTCTTTTAGAATGTGACAACTCGCTTTCCTTTATTATCTTCCAAAGCCACTTCCTCAACCTATTTTGACAAGTAAACGGTGACTAATATGTACTTTATCCCAAATGAGCTCACGAAGAGCCCCATGAAGTCAGTGCCGTAGACATTAAATAATTCTAACCCCAATATTTTAGACATTTGAATTTCATGGTGCTCGGATATAGACCCTTACCTTTGAAATTGATCACATCTCTTCACGAACTAGTAGGCATCTTTGAACAAGGTGAGCCAATAGTTGCCGCTATAAAGCACTTTTCTTGCAGTCTGATCCCCTGAATGTTGACCTCCAACTAGGGAAGCATAAATAGCTTCTAGTATACTCAACATGTATACTTCGAGGATGCACCACCAAATAAAGCCATCCACACACCGCCAAAATAGATATGACTTATCTTAGAAATAATGTGTCATTTCAAGGAGAAACTTTTTTCTTTGATAAAAGGAAAGATTCTCAGA
Source organism: Capsicum annuum (assembly GCF_002878395.1). Taxonomy (NCBI): domain Eukaryota; kingdom Viridiplantae; phylum Streptophyta; class Magnoliopsida; order Solanales; family Solanaceae; genus Capsicum; species Capsicum annuum. The sequence goes on along the minus strand of NW_025892371.1, from coordinate 122,429 downwards.
CATTACTTTACTTACCACATAGTTTGAGAAGTCAGCATACAAAGGTACATTTCAAGCACTATAGCCAATATTTTCTCATCTAAAAAGGAATCATCAATCTCTAGCTCGTCCTTGACTGCCCACTCGCCTTTGAGTCTGGATAGGTGATCTGCCACTTGATTCTCACATCCCATTCAATCCTTAAATTTGAGGTCAATTCCTAAAGTACCAATACACACCGAACCAACCTTTGCTTAGCATCCTTCTTCACCATTAAGTACCTCAAGGTAGAATGGTCAGTGGGCACCCCTATCTTAGTACCCAACAAATATGCCCAAAACTTTTAAAAATCATACTCAACTGCTAGAAGTTCCTGCTCAGTTATAGTATAATTCTTTTAAGCCCCAATAGGGCCTTGATTGCATAATATACTGGATGGAACAACATCTCTTTCTCTTGGGCAAGAAAAAATCCAAGTGCCACTCCACTAGCATCACACATAATCTCGAATGGCTTCGTCCAATCAAGAACAACAATAATTAGAGCCTTTATTAGTTTCAGCTTAAGGCATTCGAAATCCTTACTACAGTCATCATCAAAAGGGAAATTAGCCTCCATCTCCAAGAGTTTGGAAAGTGGGTTTCCAATCTTTGAGAAGTCCTTTCTAAACCTGGGGTAGAACACCGCATGATCAAGAAAGCTAAGTATCCCTTTATCTGAGATAGGGGGATGTAGTTTCTCAATTACTTTAACCTTTTCCTTATCTACATCAATGACTTTAGCTGAAATTTTGTGACCAAGAACAACGCCCTCCTTCACCACGAAGTGAAATTTTTCTCAGTTAAGGACAATATTGAACTCTACAAATCACTGCAACTCCCGACCAAGATTCAGCAAGTAAATAATAAAAGAAGCACCAACCACTAATAATTTATCCATAAACATCTCCAAGGTGTCTTCAACCATATCAGAATATATCGACATCATGCATCGCTGAAAAGTGTCGAGTGCATTACATAAACCGAAAAGCATTTGCTTAAAAGCAAACATACCATACTGACATGTGAATGACATCTTTTACTGATCTTCAAGAGTAATTAAAATCTTGTTGTAACTAGAGTACCTATGTAAGAAATAGTACAAAGCTCTTCCCGCTAGCTTATCAAGAATTTGTTAAATGAAAGGCATTGAGAAGTGGTCATTCAGTGTCCAAGAGTTGAGTTTTCTGTAATCCATACACACCTTCCACCTAGTAAGAGGACTGGGTGGGATAAACTTCTTTATTCATTAGCCACAACTTTCATGCCCCCTTTTCTAGGCACACACTGAACGGGACTCACTCACTTACTATCGGAAATGGGGTATACCACCCTTGCTTCTTGCCACTTGATGATTTCTTTCTTCATCACCTCTGGAATAGGTGGTTTTAGATGATGCTGGTGCTAAATAGCCAAGATACAATCCTTCTCTTGATTAATCTTATCAGTAATATACCAGGTAGAATGTCGATGATATCTACAATCATCCAAACAATAACCCTTTTATATCTCTTATGGATAGAGGTAAGGAATTCCACCTATTTCTTACCTAGGTCAGCTACAATAATAATAGGTAGTGTATTCCCACTGCCTAGGAACACGTACCTCAAATGGCTGGGCAACTCTTTCAGCTCCAAGGTAGGTGGCTCTTCTATAGGAGGCTTTGCAAGTGGACATGCATAATTTTTCATGTACAAATCCAACTTCTTAGGTGCATATGAATCAGACCCCATGATCGTTAAGGCACACATAGTCTCCTCATAATCTTCGATACTGATATGATGAAAATTCATCAATATAGTGAATAAAGTCTCCACAATAAATTTTCATCTATAGGAACTTCCTGCTCCTCATAATAGACATCCACAATGGAGAATATGCTCATATCTTTATGTTGTTTCATGGAATGGCATACATCAAATCTAATTACCTTATCATTCAGCCTAAATAGTAGCTTGTTTGCTCTTAAATCAATAATTATACTCCCGATTGCGAGGAAAGGTTGACACAAGATTATGGGTACCTCAAAATCTGCCACACAATCGAGAATGACAAAATCAGATCGAAATATAAAACTGGACACCTTTAATAATAGTCATATAGATTTCCCATAGGTCGATTCACACACCTATCCACCATAACTAGTCTTATGTTTGTGGGAGTAGGATCCCTCAAACTCAATTTCTTATAAATAATAAACGGCATTAAGTATATACTAGAGTCCAAATCACATATAGCTTTTGAAAAATCAAGAGATCCAATCATGCACGGGATGGTAAATGCTCCTGGGTCTGCCTTCTTCTGTACCATAGACCATATGGAGGTAGCACTACAATGATGGAGATTATCCACTTGATCATAACTAACCGTTCGCTTCTTCGTGACAAGGTCTTTCATGAACTTTGCAAACCTAGACCTTTGTTTTAATTTTTCCACCAATGGCAAATTGATCTTTAACTACTTCAGCATGGCCATAAATTTTCCAAACTTTGTGTTATCGTCCTTCTTCTACAATTGATGGTAAAATGGAGAAGGTGGTTTTGGGAGAGGGTTAACCACCACTTCAGCCTCCTTTTCCTTGATCTTCTTCAACTCATAAACCAACTGATGGTTGGATGGTGTAACATTAATAACCTCATTCAATTTCTCAGACACTACTAGATTATCAATTTCTGCTTCATTAACATTATCTGCCATAATATCAACCACAGGCTTGCCCAAAGGAGGGCTTTCCAGTACCTTACTAATCCTAGTGGTAACTGCCATACACGAACTATCCTTTCTTAGGTTCTAAACTATGTAGCTTGGGAGGGTGCCACTCTTCCTCTAATTGAATTTGGAAGACAGTTGGTTCATCTACTTCTCTAACTATTTTATCAAAGTAGAGTGTGAATCAACCAACTGATCCATCGAGGATAAATCACTTTTCATCTTAGCCACCCTAATATTTGTTGCTTCTACTCTCTTCAATAACTTAGCCATCATTTTATCTATGGACATCTTCCACAAACTAGTTGCAGCTGCCTCATAGTTTCTAGGAGGAACATACAACCCACTCCTATTATTCTTATTATAGTCAGATTTTTCACAGTAGTTTCGACCTTTGTTTCCTTGGCAACCCCCTGATTGTTCAAGTAATTGGCTTCCTTCTCACAAAGGGTGTTAGCCCTTCCCTGTGATGTTACAGCTTTAACCTTCTCTGTCTTTCCCCATAATAAGTGCTTATAAGATGATCCATCTGTATTTTTTTGTGAGCCATGTCCTGGTCATATTATTCTTTATTCCACAGCTAATCTGCAGTCATGATAATAGATACATTAGAGCTTGCTACCTCAGAATCCCTGGTATGCCAAGCTCAACTTTGCTTCATCATATGATCAAGTATCTCAGCTGCTTCAGAAAATGTAAGACCATGAATGCCCCACCAATAGTATTATCCAGTACTCGCTTTGTTACAGAGTTCAAGGCCTAATATAATATCTCCATCAGGTAGACATTAGTATATTGCTGATTTTGACATTACATAATCTTCTTCTTGAACCACTCCCAAGTCTCACGGAGAGCCTCAGTTTAAAGTTCTCTGAAGTTGCTTCTCTCATCTCTCAACTTTGCCCTCTTGGATGGCAGAAAAAACCTTTCTAGGAAAACATCTTTAAGTTTTCTATAGTCGGTATAGAGTCAAGAGTTAGCCCATTCAACCATAAATTTGCCTCCCCAGACAGAGACAACGAAAATAGCCACAACCGAATAGCATCCCAACTCCTAGGTTTTCAAATAATTTTCATGTTGAGATAAAATTAACTAGATACATATTTAGGTCATCACTCACGAGTACCCCAAATAGCCCTTTGAGATGTAAAACTGGATCATAGTGCTCATTATATTAAACATGGCTCAGGGTACTAAGGGCAAAGGAATAATAGCCCTTGTTGCACCAGCTTCATCCAAGTCATCATCATTATCTTGTAGATCTAATTGGATGGCCTGGTGTTCTGGTCTTCCCCTAACAGTGCTATTTCTATTTACATTCCTATTTGCAAATGTAGGTACATTGTCTGCATGCCTTTGGTTGACTAGATTTAACAAATCATCATCACCGAGATCATCAGCATCTAGGTTTAGTTTCTAGCCTACTTTGTCCGTATTCTGTTGGTTCACTTGTGCAGCTGCCAAGGCAGCTAGTCTAGCTTCTTTCTGCTGAAGCTACTTTCTTTGGGTCCTATTGACCATCCATTCTGCCTATAAGTTAAGGTTCTAGATGAATAGGTAATAAAGGTTCACCTGATCTCCCTATACTTGGTATACAATATGATCAACCCAAACAAAACAAAGACAACAAACAAAAAGTAAAATTTGGGAACCTTTGACCAAAGGTCAATTAATAATCACAGACTTAACTGTTTGATACCCCTAAATTACAAATCTCTTACGAAAGTGTAAGCATTCGTTGTCAAATATAGAACCCAACAAAGTTTGGGGTTAAATCCCATAAGGAATACTTGTGCAACTAAGTAAGTTGATTCTTAATGGACTGTTGATCTAAGGTTCTGTAATAAAGGGGGTTTTAATGTATTAATAATATTCTTTCATTGTTGTATCACATAGATGTCCAGCTAATGAGAGATAATGCAAGTATAATCTCAAAAGGTATGAGTTAACTAGAGTTATTCTCACCAAGATGTTCAAATAGTCTTGATTGTGAATTTGTTCTTGATATCTAACTTATAATTTTAACTGCAAGAAATATTGAATTCTTAGAATTACCCACTTGTTTCTCAACCTAATAGGTATTTCACCCTTTACTTCTTTTGAACTTAAAAGATTCATGTATTATTTAATACAACTATCATAAGGGTTGATCACATTAGGGAATTAACCCTTAACCCAATGGGTAAAACTATGGATTTTATGTGATTCACCTCTTTTTTACCCAACATCCACTTTCTTGTTCAGACAAGTGGTATTCATAGGCTCACTTCTTAAGTTTGAAACCAAGAGATTTCATTATAATGAAGAGAGATTCATGCAATTTAGATAGATGTTAGTAATCAGATGGAATCACAATCCCAAACAACTCTCAACATCAAGGCTCCCATAACTGTAGTAATAGGAGTTTAGCTACTCATCTCCACAAAAATATCAAAGACATATTTATGTTCATAAATAGCTTCAAGAGAGTACTTACAAAAGTTACAATACTGTCCTTCTTAATATTTAATGGAAAATATATAAATAATAATTAAATCTTAGTTTCTAGCTTCAAATCTCAAAGAAAGGTGTTACAATACCCTCAATGGAGTAGAAAGTATGATAATACTATCCAAAATTCCCAAAGTAAAACCTAATACTTAGTATTTATATGATTCCAGGAACTAGGGTTTAAAATATAAAATCAAAATTATTGCGTCATGCTCAACGGGTCGGGTGATGGTTCATCACTGAGGCAACGGTCCATCGCCTGGACCGTCGCTGGAATTTCAGTAATTCCTGCATTTTGTTTCTTGGCGATGGGTCAGGTGACGGTTTGTTGCAGGCTCAATGGTCCATTTCCTGGACTATCATATGACTTCCAATGACACTGCCTTCTGCTTCTGGGCGATGGTTTAGCCGGCGGTCCGTCGCCAAAGTCATCGCATGTCATTTTTCTCTTATTTTTCCAGTTTTTCCAAGTTATTCTTCATGGTCAATTCTTGTCCTAAAAACACTACAGTTTAATGTTAAATACAACAATAGGTTCTTGAAAACACAAAATTGATGAGTGCGAATGAGTGGTTAAATTACCACTTATCAACACCCCCAACTTAAAGCTTTTGCTTGTCCTCAAGCAACACTACCTCTAACCATGAGACATAATTATCTATGCCAAAACATTATGCTTTAAAGATCACAATGACTTCGACCTTAGTTGCTACCTCAAGTAGTTCATTGCACATGGGCTATGCTATTTTCGACTACACCACTTATCATATGATGTAATATCCAAGGAGGCACAAGACTTAAAAGAGCAACCAAGCAACAAAAATTGACACTCTAGAAGTGACAACTTTTTAACCACAACTAAGCTATACTGCACTTGACTTATGGCTGGAAGGTGAAAAAATCACCTACCTCGACTTGTTCACATGCCAACCTCACATGAAAGAGAATTCTATACACCAAACTATCAAATTTCCATAAGAAAAGTGAAGTGGAAAAACTCCCTCTCTCACTAAAGATATCTCTATGTTACAAGTGTCATACCATAGGATTGCCCCTTTTTTAAATTGTCAATAAAAATAAAGTAAATGATTTAAGATATCAATAGAATTTTTAAGCTTGTAACATAGGATCGGGTTAGGGTAGGATGTCTTTAATACCCCAAAGTTTTCTAGGAAATTTCATCCCAACAATGCCTAGTATTATCTTCTAAAGTGAATGATAATTATTCCATAAAGAATTTTCAATATTTTCAATAAGCTTTCCATAAATATATGATTTGCTTAAATCCGATAACCGGGTAAGAAGTTATGACTATTTTAAGTTCCCATCGTAAAACAACGGCATATTAGTTAGTGGCGCAGCCGCACCACAAGAGGAAATGGAATTTGGAAATATCCAGTAGGTGTTCATGATTATGGCGCATCGCTCCAGCACTAAAATTCAGAATAATCCCTTTTCCAGTGTCTCAGTGCGATTTCCCCCGCGTCGCACCAAAGTTTTAGGTCACGAAGGAAGGGGAAATGCATTGGCTCCACGTCATGCCATCCCTTAATTTCCCAATTGTCAATTTCCAGTGACACGGCTCGATAATACCGCATCATGCCAGGAATCGAGTTCAGGTAAATTTTACTGAAATTAAATGATGCATCCAGGGCTAAAAGGGTCAATTTTTTACCCCTATTTAAATCCAATAACATGTGATTTAGCCATTCTTCACCCAAAATATACTATTTTCCCTCAAGAACAAGCTAGGGTTTCTATTGGGGATTCAAATTCAACAAGGTTTCACCATCAATCTTCATGAAATCATGAACTAAGGTATGCATAGTGTTCATTCATGGACTCATTTCGTACATGATGCCCAAGAATCCTTTTTCTAAATTAAACTTATGAATTTTCTTATGAAATACATGAGTGGGATGCTTTTGTTCATGTTGATAATGAGTAATTAAATTGTATTCCATGAATGAGTGTTAAATTCTATATAGGATGATTTGTATCGGTATAGTTTCATAAAACCCTAGAACTAAACCCTTGAATGATTAAATTGGAAATCAATTATGATAGTTAATTTTTGTATGATGTTATTTACACATTCTATGCCTACTATGTGTTTGGTTGAACGCCTAGATAAGGGAAAGTGTCTAATTAGCATGATATCATGAAATCCCCTTATATGTACAAGCTTATGCCTATCACCTATTTAATGAAATGCTTCATAAATGTATTATGATGATTAATATGTATTCAAGTAAGTCATGCTTTGTCGGTTTCCTTCCACCAAGTCTTGGGGATACTTGTACCCGAAATATTAGTTGTGTACCTAAAGCCATGTCATGTTTTCCTGATACTCTCTATCAAGCTATTAATCCTTAGACTTCAAATAGTCTTACCTGTCAGGAAATATCTCCATGATCTCATGACTCAGTCAGTTGTCAGATATCAGTAGTATTCTATCTGACAATGGAACTTAGTAACTCAGCTCATATTTAGTTCAGTAAATCATGTTCAGTTTCCATTTAGATGGGATTAGGAATTAGCATCGAGTGAACCTAAGGATGGGGACACACACTATCAGATAAGGGTGTTATCCTTATAAGTCATCCTTGCATTCCATAACTATATAGCCGGCATAGGTAGAGACATCAAAACTATTTGATGAGGGTTGATGAGGTGGATAAGCACTGTCAGATAAAGGACCTACCATTGTCTTTTGGGGACATTATCAGATAAGGGTTGCCCACAGCTTTTCCTTACTAGTGGTGCGGTATTGACACCCTTCTAATTGGGGTTATAGATTAGACCCAAACTCAGCCATAATGGTATATCAAGGGAATTTCAATTAAATAATACCTCCCACAGTTTTAGTACTAGTCTTAGTATAAGAACTCAGATAGTTCTTCAGATCCAAGACTATCAGATATCGTCGAATCAGATACAATAAGGAACTAAGATAGTTCCATTAGATTTAGGACTGTCAGATATAGTCACCCATGTTATCAGTTACATTTAGATACAACTATTTATTCTATTAGTTATATCAGTTATTAGTATGTCATTTCATCAGTATTCAGATTCTATAATCATGATATCACAGTATGAATTACACTTACGTATTTATGTATGCATTCTCGCGTTCATGTTGACAGTTAGTTAGCATTATTAATGCGTGTTAACCCTTGCGTATATCCTACCTTATATGTATACTTAGTATATTCCATTGTACTAATGTATTTGCTCTATGGTGATTTTTTTTATGTTACACCATAGGTTTAGAGACACGAGTTCTAGATCAATAATAGATTCCAGTCTCAGCAGTCGGAATAGAAGTTAGTCCGCATCCTTAGAGGACATGATTATTTATCCACTATTTCATTGATTAGTTATTATTTGGATTTACTTAGGGAAATGTCCCATCAACTCCTTATTCAGATTATTCATACAATAAAGGCTTTAAGACTAGATGCAGACTATTATGTTTCAGAAATGCCTCCTAAGAGAAGAAATCAGTCAGCCCCTCATCCCGAAAAACCTTTGGGCAATATGTTTCTCATACGGAGTTTAAGACCACATCCCTAAAGAGAGACTAGCTATCATTTTGGCCAACCCATTGGCCAACTCAGCAGTAGCTAGGATTCGGGACTTCAGCCGAATGAATCCTCCAGCCTTCTACGGGTCTAAAGTTGAAGAAGACCCTTAGGAATTCATTGATCAAGTTCAAAAAGTGACAGAAATCATGGGGGTGACTACTGTTGAGAATGTTGAGTTAGTCGTATACCATTTGTATTATCTGGCTCATAGTGTGTTCAAACAGTGGAAGTCAGAAAGGTCAGATGATGCAGGTCCTATAAAGTGGGAGGAGTTTGTCACTGTATTCTTAGACAGATTCTTTCCCCAAGAGCTTAGATAGGCTAAGGTGCTAGAATTCATCAACCTCGGGCAGGGAAATATGACATTGAAAGAGTATTCTCTAAAGTTTACTCAATTAGCTAGATATGCCCCTCATGTGGTAGCAAACGATAGAGCCAAGATTAGTAAGTTTGCTTCAGGGGTAAATGATAGTGTGGTTAATAAGTGCAGATCTGCCATACTACATAGTGATATAACTTTAGCCAGACTTATGACCATGTGCAGCCGATAGAGGAGCAAAAGATTAAATAGAGGAAAAAGCAAAATAAGAAAGTTAGGACAGGTAGCTTCAATTTTAGTTAGCCTAAATCAAAAGGAGGAAACCATTCTTAGTTTTGTCCTAAGTCATCAATTCCATCTCTTTTTTCAGCCAGTGCTCTATCTCCCATGTTTAGAGATAGAGTGCTAGGATCTAAGTCCCAGGGCAGTGTCAGCAATGCATGAACTAATCCCCTTTGTCAGACTTATGGTAAGAACTACAAGGGTGCTGGTAGAGCTGGCAGCAATGTCTATTTTGATTGTGGAAAGCCATCCCACAGAGTCAGAGACTACCCTCAGTCAGGTTATCAGAGTCATCTCCGCTCCTTATCTCAATCCATTCGCCCAAATCAGCAAGGCGCCACCACCAGTGCTACTAGCAGGCAATGCCAAATTAGACGATATGTTTTTCAGACCTAACAAGATCAGGAAAATTCTCCTGATGTAGTTACTAGTACGTTATAGATCTTTCATGTTCATGTTTTCATTTTTCTAGATATACGAGATTCTTTTTATTTTGTTACTCCTTATATAGCAGTTGATTTTGGAATCAGTACCAAAATTCTACTATATCCCTTCTCAGCCTCTACCCTAGTGGGAAAAACCATCATAACTCGATAGGTATACAGAAACTGCCTGGTTATGATATTTTAAAAAGTCACTTTAGCAGACTTAATGGAATTAGAGGTAACTAATTTTGATGTTATTCTCGACATAGATGGGCTTCATTCTTGCTATGCCATAGTCGACTACAGAAATAGAATAGTCCACTTTTAGTTTCCAACTGAACCCGTCCTTGAGTGAAAGGGTAGTGTATCCCCTTTCAGGTGTCAACTTGTTTCCTACCTTAGGGCAAGGAAAATGATATCTAAGGGATGTGTTTACCATTTTGTTCATGTTAGACATTCTAGTTCTGAGACTCCTAGTATTGAATCAGTTCCAGTTGTAAATAAATATTCAGATGTCTTTCCCAAAGATCTACCAAGAATGCCTCTCGAAAAGGAAATAAACTATAGTATTGATATCCTTCCAGACACTCAGCCTATATCCATTTTACAATACAAAATGGCACAAGCATAACTGAGAGAATTAAAAGAATAGTTGAAGGATCTCTTAGATAAGGGATTCATCAAACCCAACATTTCCTCGTGGGGTGCACTAGTCTTATTCGTGTGCAAGAAAGATGGTTCTCTAAGAATATGCATTGATTTCCATCAACTCAATAAGGCCACAGTGAAGAAAAAGTATTCTTTTCCCAGATTCGATGACTTGTTTGACCAACTTCAGGGTGCCGGCTATTTCTCTAAGACAGACCTCAGATCCGGTTATCATCAGCTCAGAGTTAGACAAAGTAACATTTTTAAAATAGCTTTCCATACTCGGTGTGGTCACTTTGAATTCTTAGTTATGTCATTTGATCTTACCAATTCCACAGCATCTTTCATAGACATGATGAACTGCGTGTTCAAGCAGTATTTGGATATGGTCGTCATAGTCTTCATAGATGATATTCTGGTCTATTCCCACACTAAGCACAATCATGCAGACCATCATAGAACAGCACTCCGGACTCTCAAAAATCATCAGTTATTCTTCAAATTTAGTAAGTGCAAATTTTGGCTAAGATTAGTAGCATTCCTTCATCACATCATTTCTGGTGATGACATTAGAGTAGATTCTCAAAACATCAAAGCAGTAAGAAACTGGCCTTGCCCTATCTCTCCATTAGATATTAAGAGTTTCTTGGGTTGGGCTAGCTATTACAAATGGCTTGTTAAAGGATTTTCATCTATTGTAACCCCTATGTCCAGATTGACTCAGAAAAAAGTCAAGTTTCAATTGTCAGAGCCCTGCGAGAAGAGTTTTCATGAGTTGAAATCTCAAATTACCTTAGCCTATGTCTTATCTCTTCCTGATAGTTCAGATAGTTTTATGGTGTATTATGATGCATCCAGAGTACGTTTGGGTTATGTCCTCATGCAGCATGGTAAGGTCATAGCCTACACCTCCATATAGCTTAAACCCAATGAGCGGAATTATCCTACTCATGATTTTGAGTTAGCAGCCATAGTCTTTGCCTTGAAAATTTGGAGGAATTATCTCTGTGGAGTTTATGTTGATGTCTTCACTGATAACAAGAGTTTTTTGTATGTCTTTCTCAAAAAGATCTCAATCTTCGTCAAAGAAAGTGGTTAGAGCTCTTGAAAGATTACGACATGAGTGTCCCCTATTGTCTGAGCAAGGAAAACATAGTGGCTAACACTCTCAGTAGACTATCCATGGGTAGTGTTTCTGATGTGGAGCATAGTAAAAAGAAGTTAGCTTAAGAAGTCCATTAGCTTTCCAGACTAAGCGTTCGCTTAGTCGATTCTTCAGAGGGTAGTGTATGTGTTCAGAGTAGTTCAGAATCATATCTAGTTTCTGAGGTGAAAGCAAAGCAAGATAGAGATCCCAGCTTAGTCAAGTTGAAAGAATCAGTTCGGGATTAGAAAATAGAGGTTTTATCCTATGGGGGAGATGGTGTTCTTCGTTGTTAAGGTCATCTCTAGATGACTTAAGGCAGCAAATTCTTGTAGAAGCACATGGTGCGCGCTACTCTATTCATCCAGGGGCCAGAAAGATGTACCGCAACTTACTGGAAATCTATTGGTGGAGTGGGATGAAGAAAGTCATTGCAGAGTTTATTGCTAAGTGCTTTATATGTCAACAGGTTAAGATAGAGCATCAGAAGCCTAGTGGGTCCATAAAGGAGTTCATTATTCCTACTTGTAAGTGGGAAAAAGTTAACATGGACTTCATGATGTGTTTGCCCTGAACTCGTCATCAGCATGATTTAGTCTGGTTCATTGTAGATAGAATGACCAAATAAACTTATTTCTTCCAGTTCATACCTCTTATTCAGCTGAGGATTACACCAAACTCTACATCAAGGAGTTGGTTAGATTGCATGGTGTCCCGTTGTCTATTATCTCAGATAGAGATACCTAGTTCACCTTTTATTTCTGGAAAGTGTTCTAAAAGGGTCTTGGTACCCAAGTTTATCACAGTATAGCCTTTCATCCTTAGACATATGGTGAAGAATAAAGGACCATTCAGACTTTAAAAGATATTGTAAGGGCGTGTGCAATTGATTTCAAGGAAAGTTGGGATGACCACTTGCCTTTGATTGAGTTTGCATACAACAACAGCTATCATTCCAGTATTCATATGGCTTAATTCAATGCTCTCTATGGTAGGAGATGTAGATCTCCAATTTGTTGGTTCGAAATTAGTAATGCCTCAATCATATGTCCTGATTAGTATTCGACGCTTTAGAAAAAGTCCAGTTAATTAGAGAAAGACTTCAGAATGCTCTGAGCCGATAGAAGTTTTATATAGATGTTCGTAGAATAGATCTCAAGTTCGAGGTGGGTGATTATGTCAATCTAAATATCTCTCCCATAAAGGGATTGAAGAGATTCAGCAAGTAGGGAAAGCTCAGTCCCTGATATGTTGGTCCTTTAAAGATTCTCAGTCTTTTTTGCAAGGTATCTTATGAGCTTGAATTTCCTTCAAATCTAGCCTCAGTTTATTCAGTCTTCTATGTTTATTTTCTCAAGAAGTGTTTAGGTGACCCACCAATCATAGTCCCTATTCAGAGCATTGATGTTCAAAAAGTCTATCTTATTAAGAGATACCAATCAAAATCCTAGACTATCAGACCTGTAGATTGTGGAACAAAGAAAGTACTTCTAGTTAAAGTTCTTTGGAAAAATCAGTCCATTGAGGGAGCTACTTTGAAATCAAAAGCAGACATGTGTACCAAGTATCCTCACCTCTTCTATACCAACTCTGATCAAGCTCAAGGTAACAGTTCTCCTTAAGCTTACTCAGTTTCATGATCAGTGTTCATCATGAACTTGGTATTCAGTTTTTTGTTCATGTTCCCAGCATAAAATTGGTATCAAGTACCATTGCATATTCAGTCATGCATTCATGTATCAGCTTAGCTATATAATTATGCATCAGAAATGCATTCTCATTGTGAGAAACTTAGTTCTTTGGAACATTCAGTCATGCATTCATACATTAGTTACACATGAATCAGATATGCATGTTCAGTATGTTACGTTCAGCTTGTCAGTCATGAGATCATGTTCCAGTTATTCATGTTCAGTTCATGTTCAACTTATTGTTTCCCCTCTCAGTCAGTCTTATTCGAGGATTAATATTCTGAAGAAGGAGATATTGTAATACCCAAAAGTTTTCTAGAAAATGTTATCCCAATAATGCTAAGTATTAGCTTCTAAAGTGAATGATAATTATTCCATGAGGAAATTTCAAGATTTTTAATAAGCTTTCCATCAATATATGATTCGCTTAAATTCGATAATCGGGTAAGAAGTTATGACTATTTCAAGTTCCGGTCATAAAACAGCGCCATATTAGTCAGTGGCGCATCGCACCACAAGAAGAAATGATATTTAGAAATTTCCAATAGGCATCCATGATTATGGCATGTCATGCCATCACTCAAATTCAAAATTTCCCTTTTTCGAGTCTCTCAGCGCGATTTCCCCCTAGTCGTACCAAAGTTCCACGTCACGAAGAAAGGGGCAACATGATGGCTCCATGTTGCGCCATCCCTTAATTTCCCAATTGTCAATTTTCAGTGACACGATGCGATAACGCCGTGCTGCGCCAAGGGCCTAGTTCAGGAAAATTTTACTAAAATTAAATGACGGGTCCAAGGTTAAAGGGGTCAATTTCCTACCCCTATTTAAATCCAATAACACATGATTTAGCAATTATTCACCCAAAATATTCTATTTTCTCTCAAAAACAAGCGAGGATTTTTATTGGGGATTCAAATTCAACAAGGTTTCACCCCAATCTTCATGAAATCATGAGCTAAGGTACGCATAGTGTTCATTCATGGACTCCTTTCGATCATGAAGCCCAAGAATCCCTTTTCAAAATTCAAGTTATGGATTTTCTTATCAATTTAATGATTGGGATACTTTTGTTCATGTTGATAATGAGTAATTGAATTGTATTCCATGAATGAGTGTTAAATTTCATATAGGTTGATTTATATAGATTCATGAAACTCTAGGACTAAACCATTGAATGATTAAATTGGAATTGAATCACGATAGTTAATTGTTGTATGATGTTGTTTATACAGTCTATGCCTACTTTGTGTTTGGTTGAATTCCTAGATGAAGGGAAAGTGTCTAATTAGCATGATATCTTGAAATCCCCATGTACGTACAAGCTTATGCCTATCACATATTTGATGAAATGCTTCAGTAAATATATTATGATTATTATTATATATTCAAGTAATTCATGCCTTGTCAATTTCCTTCCATTGAGTCCTGTTGGTACTTGTACCCGAAACATTAGTTGTGTACCTAGAGCCATGTCATGTTTACATTATACTCTGAGTCAAGCTATGAATCCTTAGACTTTAGATAGTGTTATGACTCAGGAAAAATCTCCATGATCTCATGACTCAGTTAGTTGTCAGATATTAGTAGCATTCCGTCAATCAACGAAACTTAGTAACTCAGCTCATGTTCAGTTTAGTAAATCATGTTCAGTGTCCATTCAGATTGAAGTAGGAATTAGCACCGAGTGAACCAAAGGATGGGGACACACAATATCAGATAAAGGTGTGATCCTTAGAAGTCATCCTTGTATTTCATAACTATGTATCCAGCATAGGTTGAGACAGTAACACTTTCCGATAAGGGTTGATAAGATGGATAATCACTGTCAGATAAGGGCCCCACCTTTCTAATTTGGGGATACTATCAGATAAGGGTTGCCCATAGCTTGTCCTTACTAGTGGTGCGGTATTGAGACCCTTCCAATTAGGGTTAAAAATTGGATGCCAACTCAGCCATAAAGGCATATCAAGGGCATGTCGGTTAAACACTACCTCCCACAGTTTTAGTATAAGTCTCAGTAAAAGAACTCAGATAGTTCTTAAGATTCAAGACTGTCAGATATAATTGACTCATATACAGTAAGGAACTTAGATAGTTCCATCAGATTCAGGACTGTCAGATAAAGTCACCCATGTTGTTAGTTACATTCAGATACAAGTATTTATCCTATCAATTATATCAGTAATTAGTATATCATGTCATCAGTATTCAGATTTAGTAATCGTGATATCATAGTGTCAGTTATAGTTATGTATTTTTGTATGCATTCTTCCATTCATGTTAGAGAGTGAGTTAGCATTATTCATGCATGTTAACCCTTGCATATAGCCTACGTCCCATGTATACTCAGTACATTCCATTGTACTGACGTATTTGCTCTATGGTACTTTCTTTTTATGTTACACCATAGGTTCAGAGACACGAGTTCCAGATCAGCAGTAGATTCCACTCTCAGCAGTCAGAATAGAATTGAGTTCTCAACCTTTGAGGACATAATTATTTCTCCACTATTTCATTGATTATTTATTAGTTGGAGTTAGTTTGGACATGTCCCATCAACTCATTATTCAGATTAATCAGATAGTAGAGGCTTTCAAACTAGATGCAAACTATTATGTTTTAGACTTTAGTGTTTATAGTTTTGTTTTAGGTATTGTATTACCCTACAGATGTTATCTCATCCATGTTATGTTCATTATTGAACCTTATGGCCTTTTAGTGCATTTTTCTATATTATTATGTTATATTATGCAGTATATAGGTACGAATATCAGTCATGGTTTAGCTTGTGGTCCTACGGGGTCATTATCACTATGTAGCATTCCAGTTCAACAAATTGGGCTGTTACAATATCATTCGGGAACAACATGGATTCGCTCTTATTTGAACGTATACATCGCACTTTTTAATCCGTATCTTTGACTATGAGCCACTCCTCTTTGTTTTCTTTCTTTTTATATGCCTACTGTTGCTTCCTTTGTTCACCCTTTTTCTTCGATTTCTTGTTCTTTCAATTTTCATGCAAAACTTTCCTTTGGTGGACTCTTTTCTTTTCTATTCAGTTGTTTTCCAGGCTTGTCCACATAAGGCATTTCACTAACACTTTGTGGCCCCCAACTTTCTTCCATTAGTCTTTACAACCCCCAACTAAGGAATTTAGCCTCAAATTACATTTTCAAGTTAAAGGAGGGTATGGTTCAACAAAGGGATAAAAATAATAGATCACGGTTTGTAATGAGTTTGCTAAAGAAAGGTTGAAAATTTCAAAGTGTGTAAATAGGGATTACATTTGTGCATGGGTAGACTTTCTAGGCTAGAGTGGGTTTCCAAATCAAAAAGATGGCCTAAGATTATTTCTTAAACCAAATACAGTCAAAATTAGCATTGAAAGACTAATGGGGCAAGTTCTACATATCACAAGAGTACAAGAGATGAATGCAAATACCTCACCACACATGGCATGCATAATTCGCCAAGGGAGATCAATTGCCCCTCCCGTGAGAGATAAAATTTTAGTATCTATCATTATTTACAAGTCAAAAAATTATGGAGTCACAAAAAGAGAAATTTTTTTTTTTACAAAATTGCTCACGTTCATGCCCTTTATTTTTGAAAGATTGAAACGGAGGGGGTTTTTTATTTTACATTATCACCACACACAATTTGCTAAACTATGGCCACAACCAAAGTCTTAGTCTCACATTTGTCTCAAAATAGGCAAACAACCCATAAGGCTACTTAAACTTCGCCAATGATGTATAACGTAATCCGAAATTAATAATGCTACGGGTACTCAGAATTCCCCTGTATCTATGTCTCAAAACCTAAACACGATGCTTTTCCCTTAAGAATGTTGTCACTTAATCAATCAGATGGAAAGGATAATCAACAAACATTATTAAAAATTAATAGAAAACTAAGAAATGAAAACAATCAATTAACAAAATTTCCATGCTTCGCATGAACTAAGTTCAAGTATTAAAAACCAATGAATAAGCACAAGGGCAAGGCCACAATACCCCCTAACTGAAGGAGTTAGTGGCCTCACTAAACAATGTGAAAGAAAAATGATATTGAAAGGGCTCCCTAAAACAACATTGATAACCCTATTGAAAGATGGAAAGAGAGGCGCGATCACGGCCTAGTTAATACAATCGCAATGCTGGGATTGCGGATAGAGGTCCACGATCATGATACCTAAGCCTAGCTTCTCCTCTAATTTTCCCTATTTTTCTGCATAGCTACTACACTTTGCAAGCTTGGTTTTCTCCTTGTGTTGGTTTCCAACCTGTCTAAAGCACCTAAAAACACGAAAATTTCGTGAATTATTCCTAAAATATAAAAATGCAAATGTGAAAATGATGGGTTTCCTCCCATCAAACTCATGATTTAATGTCGTGGCATTATGCCTTTAATTTCATTTATGTTTCCACTTGGAAGACTTAAAACAATGCCATAATTTTTGATCAATATTTCTTCATGGTTTTTAGGGTAATGACAGGGCGTCACTATATGACCTCTATCACGCCACTTTGATGACTTGAACCTTTTACCCAATTTGACATCAAACTTTCAGTTTGGCTTCTTGGGTAAAGGTGAACACGTCAATAGGCCACTCATTGTACATTCAAAGTTGTGTTCTTTGTTGTTTGATGGATGGTGTTCTAATTGCTCTTTTGGAATGTCAAACTCCAAAATACAAGAGTTAGACTCCTTCTCCTCACAATCCACCATTATTTCAGAGGTATGAATTCTGATCATATCCTCTAAGCATAGTATTGAAAAGTATGTTGAATATAGTCTAAAACCTAATTTTTGACTAGCCCCTCCGAATAATCTTCACCCCGAAATGAATTAGAGTCATCATATGAGGTGAGCATTGATTATTGTTGTTAATCTAAGCTCATTTCTTTTATTTTGGCCTCCTCTTCCTTATATAAGTCAGGTGTTTGGGAAGCCATCGAGGAGTTTTCGCTACCAAGCTCATCATCTTAGCTTGCATTCTCTTCTTAATGAACCTCCTCTTGGGAAATGGACAGTGTTGTGATAGTTTCAAGATTTTCTTCTTCGCCTATTTATCCCATCTTGAAACTTTACCATGCCAATGCCTCATGATGCATCTCCTTTATATTCTCCCTTGCTGCATCCACTCGATTAAAAATGACTTGAAGCAATTCTCCAAAATCCATTAGTCTGGTATGTTGCTACTTCTCCTCTTTATCATAGGACCTATCAAACTTAGAATAAGAACAAGCAACTTTGTTAGAACAATAGAGGGAGGGGGAATTTTTGCAAGCATACCTATGTCCATCTTTACATCTATATAAAGTGTAAAGATACTCTCTAAAAAGTGGAGATAGGGATTCCATCTCTCTTTGGAGAGCATAGTTACAATTCTTTTGTGTAGTTTGGTCCATCACATTATCGAGATAGGCCGTCAATATAGGCATTCCAACCACAAAATTTATAAGTGTCGGAAAATGCCATATTAAGAAGTAAAATAAAATAAAAAGTTACCTAAAAAAGAAAAATCACAAACAAATATATAAAAGCTTGAATTCAAGCAAGTAAACTCAAATTCCAAACTCACCTAATATGCCAAACTATACCCTGATAACGGCGCCATTTTTGATAAACTCTACTTATACGTCAATTTGAGTGCAAGGCGATCATCATCAATATATTTATAAAACATTAGAGTCGAGGTTGAATCCATGAGGAATAATGTGAATGGCGATTGAGAGGTTCAGACAAAAGTCACTAACTAAATTCAAACCTATAGTACAAAATAGTTTCTATTTTTTTGATATTTTCGAACATGGAAGTAATTCTAGGGCTTCTAAGGGACTAATTTGAGACTAAGAATAATTAGAGTGTAATCAATTAGGAATGGATCTTTGGATTATGCTATCCTAGGGGAAATATATGCATGGGTATAAAATGATTAAATGAAAATTATAGTTTTTGATGATATGGTAGGGTAGGTTTAAATTCCTTGAGGCTAGTTTTTCAACAAAGGCACAAAGATTTCACTCATTGATCCTTCTGATCAGCTAACAAGCATGTGAATTAAAGCCACCTTATACTTCAATTAGGCACACCTATTTCTAGTATGACACCTGAGGGATAGTCAACCTCCTAATCACCCTTATGTCTAAGATACCTTAGAAAACTATACTCATAATTATCTATCATTGCTTTGGTCTCCACATTCCTATTTCAAGGAACATATGGATTCCTAAAGTTCACCCAAAAACTTTTTTTCAAAGATAGCCTTGAGTATTCCAGAGTTTTGAGCTTGCACCCATCAAACCCATTTGGGTATTAGGGCTTTGACCCATCAAATTCCAAGCAATTTAAACAAGCAATAATAGAACCCTTCATTATCAAATTATAATCTACACAAAAATATCACAATCCACATACAATTGCACCCGAATTAAGAATAATCCCAAAAGGTAGATCTAGCAGCTCATAATGATAATATACATAAATAAACCAAGATGTCTATTAAGGTTATCCATAGTAAAAATAAAGAGAAGGAAATCCACACTTTAGAATCAAATAAATCTTCAATAGACAAAGCCAAATCTACATATGGAAGTTACTCTAATGTCTTTTTATCTCAAATTAGTTAAAATTTGAGCTCCAAGCTCCAAGAAATACAAAAACCCTAGACTAAAGATGAGAGGTGGGGTTGTACAAAGATGGATTAGATTTAGGTTTGAGCCTTTTTTTGTTGGGAAAATTTGGGACAACTTCGTGCATTTATAATTCTTCCCTTGGGATGAAATCCCTCTAGGCCACTATCGTGGTGTCTTTAATGCAATTGTGGTGTATTTAACTCGACCGCATTATAGCGATCATAGGAAATTCCATACGATTTTGTCACTTTGACCTGCTTGACTTGGTGCGATCGCGGGATGATGCCTGTGATCGCGATTACTGGGGCCATGTTCTGCTCTAACTCTTCAGTAACACTTCTTTGCTTCTTTTTTTCCTTTTTGTAGCTCCAATCAATATCTTTTTTCTCATCACCTTTGTGCCTATAAATTATAGATATTAGTGCATTTAATCACAATTATTTCTCACTTATTAATTTAAAATAAGGTAAGATTAACAAATGATGCGTGCAAATAAGTGGTAAAATCACCACTCATTAAGCTTCTCAAGGATTATGACATTAGTCTTCACTAACATCTAGGTAAGGCTAATATTGTTGATGATTCTCTTAGTAGGTTATCTATATGGAGTTTAGCTTATGTGGATAAGGAGAGGTGGGAATTGTTAACAGATATTTATTTCTTAGCTAACTTGGAGATTGCATTTTGGACTCCGAGAATGCTGGTGTGATGGTACAAGTAGTGGTTCGGTCATCTTTTGGTGTAGAGATCAAGGAGAAAAAATTATAGATCATGTATTGCTAAAAATCAAGGGTAATATAAGTGGGCAAAAGGTAATATTATTATAGATCAGTGTAATGGTACATTATGGTAGTAAGAGAGGTTGTGTGTTCAAGAATGGGTAATTATTGAGGCACATAAATCATGTTATGTTGTTCATCCTGATTCGATGAAAATGTATCATGTTCTCAGCGAGATGTATTGGTGGAATTGCATAAAGAATAATGTGGCTGATTTTGTGGCCAAATATTTGGTGTGTCAAAAAGTGAAGTTGAGCAAATGAGGCCTAGGGGTTTGTATCAGGATATTGAATTACTAGAATAGAATTGGGAGGTGATTAATATGGATATTATTACTGGTACTCCTCGGTATCAGAACCAATTTTATTTGATTTGGGTCATCTTAGATAGGATGAAAAAGTTGGGTCACTTTATTCTAGTGAGGAAAAACTTTTTGGCTGAGGATTATGTGAGGTTATATCTTTATGTGATTGTGAAGCTACATGTGGAACCTATTTTTATTATCTCAGATCATGGTATGCAATTTTCATCTCACTTTTGGAGGTTGTTTGAAAGGTGTTGGGTACTAACATTAGTCTGTGTACTGCTTTTCACCCTCTGATGGATAGGCAAGTAGAAAGGACTATCAAGACATTGGAGAACATGCTTCGTATATGTGTGAATGATTATGGTGGCAATTGGGTTGAACATCTACCTCTTATATAGTTTACATAAAAAAGATCTATCATTCTAGTATTGGGATGTCCCTTTCTTAGTCATTATATAGTATCTACCTCTTATTAGACGGTTTGAGCTTGGTGAGGCAGATATGTTTTATCCTAATTTGGTTTATCAGGCTATACACAAGGTGATGGTGATTTGCGATAGACTAAACGCTTCCCAAAGTCACCAAAAGTCCTTTGAGAATGTAAGGCGTAGGGACTTAGAGTTTGAGGATGGAGATAGGGTGTTCCTATAGATGTTTACCATGAAGGGAGTAATGTCGTTTGGGAAAAAAGTGAAGCTCAGTCCCTAATATATTTTTTCTTACGAAGTTTCAAGAAGGGTTGGTAATGTTGTGTATAAAATAGAGTTGTCTTCTAGTTTGAGCTCCATTCATTTGATATTCCATGTCTCCATGTTGAGGAAACGTATAAGTAATCCTTCATCATTTATTCCTCTAGAAGGATTAGGTATCTCATATTTGTTATCTTATGATGAGGTCACGGTTGAGATCTTGAATTGACAAGTTCATCGGTTGCAGATGAAAGATGTAGCTTTAGTTAAGGTTCTATGGTGGAACCACAGGGTGGAAAAATATACTTGGGAAGTGGAAGAGGACATAAAGTCTAAATATCAGCAATTGTTTTCTATTTTGGATATTCATGTGGAAGGTACATGTCCTTAATAACATCTTTATTTTCTAACTTAGTTAAACATCAAAATTCTTGTACTACCTTGTTCATTATTCAGGAATGAATCAACCTAAAGGGTGAGACTGAAACACCCTAGGTTTTGGTCCATAGAAATTTCCTAGGATTTTGACTTTTTAGACATCATACGACTCACCATAAAAATCATATTGTAAGGGTAAGGGTCAGGTGACCCAGTCGTATGTTTTCCAGTGTTGGGTGGTGTTAGGTGGTTGAATTTCTGAAATAGGTACGACTTGGGTAAGTATGCATCGTATGGTGGGTAATGGGTCATAGGTTTGGGTTTTCCTTCACTTAATCTAAAACATAGTAACTTAACTTGGATTTGAGTATGAATGGCTCACCATGAGTCATCAGATAGGGTACAATTGGTATAGTCCAACCCATATGTTGGACAGAGTCAACAACTCTTGATTCTGCCTAAGTTGTAATTTAAGGGAATTCTCAAATGCTTGGGTACGATTGAGGCTTAATGGTTATATATTTGCCAGTGTTGGAGGTACAAGGGATGTTTAGGGTATGAGTTGTGGGTACCACTCGTATGATAGGGTATGGGTGGCATGCTGGAGTCGTACCCTTCTATGGAATTTTTATGCAGTTTAAGTTTGGGGTAATCTAGACGTTTTTCCTCTTAACCTCTTAAGGACCCATGACATATATCACTATTGGACATCATTTACCCTAGTATTCTAATCTTAAACACTTAGAAACTCTTTCAAATTCTTTAAAGGATCATGTGTTAAGGAAGATTAGGGTTCTATCGAGCAAAGTGGGACTTACAAAGGTGATTTCTCTCCATCATCTTCTTCATCTAAGGCATGTTACTCCTCCCTCATTGTTAGTTCAAACAAAAGACTTATTTTATGTATTTTTTTCATGGCATAATTGTTGTATGGTTTTGGTTTTTTAAATATACGTTGGTAGTTTTGGTTATAATGGTTGGTTATTGTTTTCCCGTGTCTTTTACTTATAGTTTCCATATTATTAAGGTGGTTTGAACATTTGGTTGCATGGGAATGAGTAATTGGTACTTTGTTTTAGCTTTGGAAATACTATGCCCCCAACATATTTGATAAAATGCCTATGAGAATGTTTTTGGTTAAATTGTTGGACTTTTATTGAACTACTGTATCATATAACTTTGTAATGGAAACTTAAATGGTATAAATGGTGTGAGTTGTTTGGAATGCTAAAATCGTAAAGTCTTGGTAGCTATGGTTGTTCTAATTGAAAGCCTTAAGAAATGCCCCAAGTTAACATAATAATGATCCCTTGTAGGGTACAACGGACTCCCTAAAGTCAATTTAACAATGTAATCTATGGGTACAGGGAA
>NW_025892371.1:52660-95943 GCF_002878395.1 Capsicum annuum | reverse complement strand
GGACTCCCTAAAGTCAATTTAACAATGTAATCTATGGGTACAGGGAATCCCTTGCTCTATAAAAGGTTTTTGAAGGACATTGATAGCAAGCTATAGTCAGTATAATGATACCATTACTTATAGCCTGGGTTAATAATAACAAATAGAATAGTGGTTTAGTTGTGTGGTAATGGTTTTCATTGGGCAATAATGGTGGAGTGCGATAGCTAACCATGAAGGTATGACTCCAATGGACGGGTTCTAGAAACTCATGTTTGCCAACATGAGGATTGGTCATGGTGACTATTTATTACACTTATAGGGTACACCAAAATTCCCTAATTAAGCTTGTACATATGTATCATGGAGAGTAAAGGGTACTCGGGAATCCTCTACTCCTATGGTATCTCTAGTTCTTGTGGCTACACGCATCAAGGCCCATGTAGGGGCTTATACGGTACCCATGTAGCCAGTGGGTAATTCTAGGGTGGTTAAGATACACTTACCCAGGTTAATGTTTTCAAAGGCATGCTAAACCCGATTCCGTTTCCCGACATGGATTATATATATACATGTATGTATGGTAGTGTATGAATATGGTTGGATTTCTTAGTTTTAAAGGTTGGCATTATTTTACCCTTATCTTGAGTGCACCCTCAGCTAGCGTTCACCCTCTAACCCTTCTTCGGATAGCTATATCCCCACGCGATGTAGGAATCGAACATTCAACTCCTCTTGCTTTGTGATTGAATTCGAGATTAACTAGGTTTGATTGAAGTTGTGAGATTCCATATTTTGAAAGGTTCCATTTCATGTCATGGATGTCTTTACATACTTTTGTCATTTTATAGACATTGGTTTTGTCTATGGTTGGGTGTATTTCGCAATTGGATATTGTTGTAATTTTGGTTAGAGGATTTGTGGAGCTACTATGGGTTAGTATGGGGATTGTCAGTAGTGGTGTCAGCCTTAGTATTGGCATTTGTATTTGGGTTGATACCGTTTGACAGTATTTATGATTTTTTCATCCTTTTATGTTTTGCGATTATATATTTAATTACATTGGAACCCATTTGGAATGGGATGAATAGATTAGGTTACAATTTTGTTTTAGTTTTGGTTATTGGTTGGGTATTGTATGGTTTTACTTGCTTGGGTAGGTCACAGTTATGGACCTATCCCAAAGTCTGGATTGGTACAAATGCACTATCTTGTTATATGTTCGAAATTCATCCGACTCAAGGTATGCATTTGGCAGTTAGGTTGGGTAACGGGGTAGTCCCCAGACCTACTTGGACATGGATGCCTATTACAACAAATTCATGGTTTGGTTCGTGTCACAAAAATTATTGATTAGAGCACAAAACAATATAACCTAAAGAACAACAAACTAGAAACTTAAGCTAAGAACTAGGTTTGCCCTTTCTGATCTTTAACTTATTGTTCGACTCTAGGATTGATCAAATTGAATCTTTAACTTTGTAAAAAATTACTTTAACACTAAGATGCTCTATCATATCATTATTAACATATTAATAACATAAGTAGTCCTAAAAATAAGGCTAAATAAGCCTGGATAATAACATTGAGATGTATAAATTCACCTCAGATGAGTCGGCCATCAAGAATCTCATACATGTCAATTTAGGCAACCCTAATCTTTACTGCTTATATATAACTAGAGATACCAAATTAATACTAGCTCACACATCACATAATTCTCATGAAAAAATAAAGGATTGAATAGTTCAAGGAACTGCGAAAGCTATGGATGTTCTTTCTTCTCAACCAAATATTATGAGGCAATAACAGTGTAGCGGAGAAAATTATCAGCAAGCTCAAAACATATTTACTACACTTTTGTAACTAAATACTTTATGAATTGCAATACCCCATAATATTATAAGCTCAATTCAGCTCTTAGTTTCATGCTTAGGGGGTCCAAGGCTTAAAAATTTCACTAACTGTTGAGGAATTATTCATTTTCATGACCCCTAAACTCTGCAGATTTTTAGTTTGTTCTTCTCGGCCCTGAAATGTTGGTGTTTAATTGATTTATTGTTAAAGAGGGTAAAAGTATGTCTCAGGTGAATTTTGGGTTTTTCGGATGAAGTTTGGGCCATGTTTGGATAGAAAAAATAGTGAGGCAATGTAATTCAACCATGATCCATTGCTCCCTCCTATGGTAAGGATCATCGAAAAGCGTTGCTATCTCTACTTAAGTAATCTACGTAGCACGTTGCTCTCTCCCAAAGAGAGAGAGGTATGTTGCATTGCTCTATCCTGTGAGTGTCATTGTTTAAGTAACCTAAGGCCATTTGGGTCATTTTCCCTCATCCTATTTTGTCCATAACATAAATTGGGGCTTCCAAAAGGACATTATTTGCCCCTTTCACCCCAAATTTTTCTTGAGAAACCCTCCTTCTTCCCTAAGAACATATTCAAGCTTCATTCTTTAGAGATCATGATTACAAGCTTCCAATGAAAAAATCTTCAAGAATTCAGTTGTTAACATATGTTTGATATTCATCCATGGGTCCCTTTCACCTATATAGCCCAAAAATCCTATTTTGGTTTAATTTATGTGTTTATACATTTTGAAGATGAAATAAATCCACAAATCTCTTCTTAATTTAATGTCAACTTATGATTACGAGTGTTTTATTGCGTTTCTTATGTTATGTTCAATTGATTTGTGAATAAATTTCCAAATTAAGAATTTCGCCATGTAATCATGTTGTTCCTCATGTTAAAGACATTCTTATGTTCAAATTTATGATCCTAACATATTTGATGAACGGTCTATACTTTGAGTGTTTGAATCAGGATTACATACTTCAGTTTTAAGCCTTTATATTGTATTTCATGATCATTAAGTGTTGGTGGGTTATGAACACCCGATACCTATGTGTTTTACATGATTTTAGATAGTTTAAGTAATAACTTAGTGAAACCATGAATCTTGTTATTTTATCCGATATGTATTATAATGATGAACACACGCAGTTATTAGAAATAATGTTTAGGTAAACATAATTCAGTTCAGTACAAGTGTTAGTTCAATTGGGGTAGGATTTAGCACCGAGCGAATACACCGATGGCAACTTTCCTGTTAGTTTTGTAGAATTAATAGTAGTAGTCCCTATTTTCAAGAACTATATAGCCAACATAGGATAGAGAGGTCACCCATCAGTATAGGTTTTACTTTATCTCAGAGGTCACCTATCAGTTTAGGCTTGACACCCTTATACTTCGGGACATCAGATTAAAGAATCCACACAACCAGTGTTAGTTCCCATGGCACCGTACTGATAGCCTTCTAGCGGGAGTTACAATTTGGACCTCAATTAGCTCAGATTGGGGAATATCAGTCAAATGTTACCTCTCACAGTCTCAGTACAGTGATCAGTGTATTTAATTCAGGTTTACTTGAGCAGGTGTACAAATTTCCAGTTGTTTAGTTATACAGCTTTCCATCTTTCAGATTAAAGGATCTTAAAAACATGTTTATACTAGGTCTTGTATTCTCATATATTATATGTTCATGCATTTATGCTCAGTTACTTCATGCATATCAACTAGTCCTGACCCAATTCTAGTACATTCAAAGTACTGACCTTATACTTTTCTTTGCACTGTGTTGTCTTAAAACATAGGTTCAGATCCACAGTTTCCCGAATTCATTTAGATAGTTTAGTGTTACTCAGCAGAAATAGTGGTGAATCCTCATACATCGAGGACATGATTTGTTTATTTCAGTTAATTTAGTATTTTTGTATGTTCAGTCAGTTAGACTTAGTTTGGGGTCTATCCCATCAACAACTCATGATGTTTAGAGGCTTTTAGACAATCAGTTAGATAGTTAGTTAGTCATTTTAGTACTATCAGTTGTTATCAAATATTTCAGACAAGTTTTGATTTGTAATTCCGTATCGAGTTTTACGGTATCTTATCAACTTATCTTCCATACATATGATGTATTATTATTTTGTTCAGTGCTCATACTGCGTACCAGCTCATTTGTTAGCTTGTGCTCACTTGTGGCTGTAAGCATCAGTGTCGCGACTAGGTGAGGTACCTCAAGTCATACAAAAATTTAGTATTAGAGCCTAAGGTTTTAAGGTGTCCTAGGGAGTCTGAAAGTCGCATTGAGTAGAGTCTTTTGAATGGGTATGAAGCGCACCACACTTATGGATAAGGATTTACTTAACATTTTAGGAAAGTTTCCCTTCCTTCAGTGTTTATGCCATGTGAAAGAGCATGTTCTCTATTTAAAATCTCTCTATAACTAATCCTTCATTGCTTTTACAAATAATGCCTCTAAAAAAAACAATGGAAGAAGGAATTAGGATCAGCCTACACCACCACCTATTCAGGAAGATCCCCTGAGTGAGCATGTTTCTCACGCCAAATTCAGGGATGATTTTACGACCCTGGCCCATTAAGTAGTTTGTTAGAACAACCAGCAAGTTGTTTCCCTATCTAATGTATTTGCAAATACAACTGTAGTTTGGATTTAGGATTTCACTCGAATGAATCTCTCTTTATTTTTGGAATCCGAGATAGAGAAAGATCCACAAGATTTTTTGGATATAATAAAAAAGGTTACTAATATCATAGGTATCACTTTGGTGAGCGTGTAGAGTTGGCTTCATATCAGTTCCAGGATGTATCTCACACCTAGATTAAGAAGTGGAATAAAGACCATAGTGTTGATGCAGGGTTTGTAAGGTAGGGGAAGATTTCTACAACATTCTTAGATGGTTTTTATGTCTTAGATTTAAGAGAAGCTAAGCGATAAGAGTTTATCAATTTAAAGCAGGGTAATATGAGCATAAAGGAGTACTCTCTTAAGTTTACTTACTTGGCGAGGTATGCTTCTTCTATAGTGGTCGATAATAGGTCTAGAATGAATAAGTTTGTGTATGGTGTATCGGATAGTAGGTTAAGGAGAGTAGGATTGGTATGTTGATTAATAAGATGGACCTATCTAGGATCATGGTTCACACTCAGCAAATTAAAGAGGAGAAGAGTAAGGAGAGAGAGAGAGAGAATAATAGGGCTAGAACATGTAGTTTTAACTTTCTCAACAAGGTCAAAAGGTGGTAAAATATTCTCAGTTCCCTAAAAATATTTTATTCCCAACTCCATATTCAGTTAGTGCGCCAGTGCCTAAGTTCAGGCAAGATAGTCAGGATAGAACACCATCCTCTAAGTCCATGGGACATGTGAATAGTGGTCGTACTAATCCACTCTCCAAGAAATGTTGTAGAAATCACTAGGGTGAGTGTAAGATTGGTAGTTATGTGTGTTTTGGTTGTGGTAAGCCAGGACATAGAGTTTGAGAGTATATGGTGGTCGTTAAGAGGGGCAAAAGTGATTACCAACAGGGTGAATCCAATTTCACATCAAATTCAGCAAGTAACCAGACTCAGCAGGGGGCCACATCTAGTGCAACCAGTGGATAGCTTCAGAATATGTTTTATGCCCTCAAAACTTATTATGATCTGGAAAGTTCTCTTTATGTGGTTACAGGTATGTTACCGGTTTTTGATTTTCATATTTATGCATTGTTAGATCCTTGAGCTTTACTTTTTTTTGTTACTCCTTGTATAGCTATTAATTTTGATGTCTATTCCAAAATATTAGCAAATCCTTACTCAGTGCTACCTCAGTGGTTAAATTTATTACATTGAGATGTGTATTCAGAAATTGCCCGATCACAGTATCTTAGAAAATCACCTTAGCTGATCTTGTAAAGCTAGAGATGACCTATTTTAATGTCATTCTCAGTATGGATTAGCTCCACTTATGATATTCCTTAGTTAGTTATACAAATAGAGTCGTTCATTTTTAGTTTCCCAATAAACTAGTTAGCGAATAAAGGGGTAGTACTTCAGTGCTTAGGGGCCAGTATGTTCATATCTTAGAGAATGAAAGATGATATCTAAAGAGTGTATTTACCATCTTAACTGAGTCAAAGACTCAACTACTAAGACTCTAAGTCTTAATTTACTTCCTATAGTAAATGAGTTTTAGAAGTGTTCCCTGAAGGTCTTACTGAAGTCCCTTCCAAGAGGGAAATTGACTTCGAAATAGACCTCCTTCCAGGTACCCAACCTATCTCTATTACACCTTATCGTGTGGCTTCTGCTGAGCTTAAGGAATTGAATGCATAGTTAAGAGATCTCTTAGATAAGGGTTTCATCAAGCCCAGTGTTTCTCCATGGGGCACTTTATTCTTGTTCGATCTTAAGAAGGACAGTTCTTTCAGAATATACATCGACTGCCATCAGTTGAACGAAGTCACAATTAAGAATAAGTATCCACTCCCCCAAATTGATGACTTGTTCAACCAACATCAGGGTGCCAATTATATCTCTAAGATGATATCAAATACAACTATCATCATCATAGAGTCAGAGAATATAATCTTCTGAAGATATCTTTCAATACTCGGTGTGGTAACTTTAAATTCTTTGCAATGTTTTTTGTATTAACGAATGCCCCTATAACTTTCATGGACTTGATGAATAAGGTGTTCAAACAGTATTTGGACATATTTACCATAATCTACATTGATGATATCCTTGTCTATTCCCATAGTGAGAATGATCATGTGGACTATTTAAGAATTACGTTGCAGACCTTTAGAGCTCATCATTTATTTTCCAAATTCAGAAATTGATAATTTTTGCTGAGGTCAGAAGTTCTTTTTGGCAATATAGTTTTGGTGATGGAATTAGAGTTTATCCTCAAAAAACTAAAGCAGTGAGAAACTAGCCAAGACCAATCTCTCCATTAGATATTTGTGTTTGATTCTCTATTATAGATAGTTAATCATTGGGTTTTCTTCTATTGCATCTCCCATGTCTCTATTGACTCACAAAAAAGTCAAATTTTAGTGGTCAGATTCTTATGAGAAGAGTTTTCAAGAGTTCCAAACTCGACTTACTTCTGCTATAGTCCTGACTTTGTCGGATGGTTCAAATGGGTTTACAGTTTTTTGTGATACTTCCAGAGTTTGTCCTATATGTGTTTTTATATCGAGAGGTAAGGTCATAACATATGCCTCTAGATAGCTTCTACCTCATGAAAAGAATTATCCTACGCATGATCTTGAGTTTGCAACCATTTTTTTTGCTTGAAAATTTAGACACATTAACTCTATGGAGTTCATGTTGATGTGTTCTCTGATAATAAGAGTACACATTACGTGTTCACTTAAAAAGATCTAAATTTTCATTAGAGAAGGTGCTTGAGTTGTTAAAAGATTATGATATGTGTATGTTGTACCACTTGGGTAAGGCTAATGTAGTAGGAGATGCCCTTAGTAGGTTGTCTATGGGTAGTGTCGCTCATGTTAAGGGAGATGAGAAGAAGTTAGTTAATGAGGTTCATTAGCTTGCTAGATTAAGTGTTGCATTGGTTCGTTTAGCTGAGGGTAGTATATGGATTTAGGATGGTTCAAAATCTTCATTGGTTGCTAAAATGAAAGAAAATCAAGAAAGAGATCTTGGTTTGGTTAAGTTGAAGAAGGCAGTTAGAGATCAAAAGGTAGAGGTTTTCTCCCCTAGGGGAGTTAGTGTGCTTCGTTATTAGGGTAGATTATGTATTTCCTATTTTGATGGTTTGAAGCAATAGATCTTAATAGAAATAGATGGTGCACGATATTCCATCCACCCATTAGCCACTAAGATGTACCATGATTTGTTGGAAATATATTGGTGGAGTAGTATAAAGAAGGATATTAGAGGGTTCATGGGTATGTGTCCAAATTATTAGTAGTTTAAAGTTGATCACCAAAAGCCAAGTGTTACATTATAGGATTTAGCATCCCCACTAGGAAGTAGGATGCTGTAAACATAGATTTTGTAATAGGGTACCCTCATACACATCGTCGGCATGATTCGACATAGGTCATTATCAATAGAATGACCAAATCATCTTATTTCATGCTAGTTCATACTTCGTACTCAGCTAAGGATTATGTCAGTGTTTCTATGAGGGAGTTGGTTAAGTTGTAGGGGATTCCATTGTCTATCCTATCAGATAGAGGTACTCGTCTTACCTCTCACTTTGGGAAGGCTTTCCAGAATGGTCTTGATACCCAAGTTCATCTCAATACAACTTTTCATCCTCAGACATATGGTCAGGCAGAGAGGACCATTCAATCTTTATTGTATATGTTGAGTTCATGTGTTATTGCCTTGAAAGGCAGTTGGGATGACCACTTACCTTTGATTGAGCTTACCTATAATAATAGTTGCCACTCTAGTATTTAGATAGCCTCATTTTAGGGTCTCTATGAAAGGAGAAATAGATGTCCTATTGGCGAATTTAAGGCAGGTGAAGCTTCTTTGATAGGACCATATTTAGTGTTTGAGGCAATGGAGAAAGTTCAGTTTATATGGGAGAGGCTGAAGATAACCCAAAGCTGTCAGAAATCTTATGCAGATATGAGAAGAAAGGATCTTAAGTTTGATGTTAGTGGTTTGGTCAATTTGAAAATCTTGCTTATAAAGGGAGTAAAAAGATTTTGCAAGAATGGTAAAGTCAGTCCCCGTTGTATTGGACCGTGTAGAATCTTGAGTTGTTTTAGGAATGTAGCTTATGAGCTAGATTTGCCTGCAAATTTGGCATCCGTACATCCGATATTTCATGTTTCCTTGTTACAAAAATGTATTGGTGATTCAGTTGTCGTTATTTCTCTTGAAGATATGGACACTAAGGATAGCCTTTCCGATGAAGAAGTCCTAATTAAGATCCTTGATCGGCTGATTTGTAGGCTAAGGAATAAAGAAGTTCCTTTGGTTAAAGTTCTTTGGAAGAATAAGTGTGTTGAGAGAGCTACTTGGGAAGAAGAAGAAGATATGCAAACCAAGTATCCTTACCTCTTCTCCGCAAACCCGATTTAGCTTGAGGTAATGATTATCCTTAGATGGACTTTTTTCATTTCTCTATTTCAACTATGTAACCAATCTAATTTCATTGCATGTATTCACAAAATTAGTTTAGTTCAAGTTTCATGTTCGGGACTCAGTTATGTAATCATGTTTCAAGTAGTGCATTTTCAGTATATGGTCTCAGTTTCCTTTGTATTCTCAGGAAAACTAGTTTTATTCTAGGATGAATGTTCCCAAAGAAGAGATATTGTAATACTTCATAATATTCTAAGCTCGTTTTATCTATTTGTTGCATGCTTAGGGGGTCCAACTCTTAAAAATTTCACTAAATGTTAAGCACTTAGTTATTTTCAAGACCCCTAAATTTTGTGGATTTTAAGTTTTACCTTTGCGACCCTGAAATAATGGTTTTTAAGTTGATTCTTTATTAAGGAGGTTAAAAGTATGTCGCGAGGGAGTTTTGGTATTTTTGGATGAGGTTCGGTCCGTGTTTTGATAGCCAAAACACTGAGCCAATGTGATTGGGCCGTGATACGATGCTCTCTCCTATGGTGAAGAGCTGCACAATTCGTTGCTCAGTCATATGAAGTAGGCTATGCCAAGCGTTGCTCTCTTCTATGAAGAGAGAGGCACGATGCGTGGCTCTATCTTTCATATTATCATTGTTTAAGTACCTAAGGGGCATCTGGGTAATTTTTCCTCATCCTATTTTATCCATAACAGGAATTAGGGCTTCCAAAAGGGTATTATTGGCCTCTTTTACCCCAAATTTCTCACAAGAAATCGTTCTTCTTCCCCAAGAACAAATCCAAGCTTCATTCTCAAGAAATCAAGACTTTAAGCTTTCAATCCAAGAAATCTTCAAGAATTCAGTGTTTGAGGTTTGTGGGATGTTTACCCATGGGTTCATTTCACCCATGGAGCCCAAAACCTCTCATTTTATTTAATTTATGTGTGTATGCATGTTCAAGACGGAATAAATCCTTGAATCTCTTGTTTATTAAACGTCAAGTTATGGTTATAAGTTTTTTCAAGTGGAATGAGTCATATCATGTTTTAACTGTTGTGATTCCCATGTTATTTTTAATTAATTTTAGAATAAATCCCCAAATTATGAATTTAGCCATGTAATCATGTTGTTTCTTATGTTTAAGATATTTCCATGTTCAAATTTATGATCCTTACATGTTTGATTAAATGTCTATACTTTGAGTCTTCAAATCATGATTTCATACTATAGTATTAAGCCTTAATATTATATTTCATGATCATTAAGTGGTAGTGGGTTATGAAGACCACTTTTATCATTGTAATCATCCTTCTCCTCCAATCACCATCACGCTCTTTATTTCTATCCATATATCTTTCTTCATAATAGATTTGACCTTGATTACCTTTTCATGATGTATAAGTGTATGCATTAGACCCTTGGCCCCGGGCTCGAAAGACCTCCATCTCTTTATCTAAGTACTTTTCTTTATCCTCAAATCAGATTCATCATATCCAGATAATTTACCTCGCGCTCCTCCTACATTCACCTTTTATGCTCTTAAATTTGCAAATTGCTTTGTAAGAAATGCAATTTTAGTCCTTAGTTGTGATACCTATTGAGCCATTATCTTATCAAAGGCACTCTATTCACTAGAAGCACCAATATCATAAGTACTGACTAACTTGTCATATTCTAGATTATGCAACCTTTGGTTTGTTTAAGTGATCCAATCTAAGATCTCTATATCTTTATCCCATTGAAGACTCATGAAAACTCCACCTATAATAGTACTAACCACTACCTTGATATTTTCTATTAAGGCTCTTTGTAATATCTCTAACAAGTTCCGTCCTGTGATTTTATTGTTTAGAAAATTCATTAGCTTCTTCTTAAACCTCAACAATTTCTCATATAGTGCCTCTGAATATAACTGTCTAAAGTTATAGATCTCATTCTTATAATGCAATATTCTAGAGGGAAAGAAAAATCAGGCCAAAAATTATGTCCTCAACTTGTTCTAAGTCGTAATGGACCCACCGGGCAACTTACCTAAGAACAAAGTATCTTTATTATAAGAGAGAATGGAAACAACCTAAGTTGTATAACTTCCTGACTCACACCAGGCAGACTGTACGATGTGAATATCCCCACAAAGTTCATAAGGTACATATTTGCTTAATGATAAATTAAACTAGAAAATACTCCTTTCAAATTCTGCAGCTAGATTATCACACTCATAATATTGAATTTTACAACTTTGGAAAGCTTTGGAGGAATTAGAACTCATGACTTAGTAGGTTTAACAAACCCAAATCTTATTCTTGATCATTATAAATAGGCAAGAACTGATAAAGGGTTGGTGAACTCTGTTCCTTCAAACAATAGTTTTTTCCAGTGCTGCTCGACGATCTTCTTCCTCCTTTCTAGCCCTCTCCTCATCATACTGGGAAATTTTAAACCTAGAATTTTATTTGGCCACTAAATGAGCAGTGACTTTCTTAATTGTTTCTTAAATACCATGCGGAGGTGGCTGATTCAATACGATTGGGTCATAGTGAATCCTTTTGAGTCATTCTCCTTGATAATATCGTACTCTCTACATCTTATGATTTTGTCATAAGGCCCATTAAAACTCATTATCTAATGGAATTAGGATATTTCCTTGACTCCGAGTATTAGGCATACCATTGTGCGTGCCCTTGAAATAGTAGAAAACTAAATATCAACAAATGAAACCAACAGCGTCAACTAACTCAAGTAATCAATCCATAACCGCATTCCTTAGAAACAGTGCAAAATTTTGATGTTACCTAAATTACATCTCCAAAAAATTATAAAGCAGTCGCTTGTCAAATAAAGAACACTACAAGGTAGGGGTCGATACTATGAAGAATAGGTTGAATAACTATCAAGAGATTGCTGATGAAATTGGAAATTGTAAAAAATAAAAGATTTTTTTTGTAAAAGTTATAGTAAGGTAGAAATAGGGGATAATTATGGTTGCTATCAATATGAGATGATTACTAGGATTGAGTTCCCCCTGATTTCATAACTCCACAGACTATTCGTGCTTCACAAACTATGTCAGTGCCTTGAATGCAAATATAACAAGTTATGTTTTGCCTAAACTTCTCTCAACTTTGGTTTGTGTCAATTTCACTCATATCATCTAATCTCAAAGTGTCACATTACTAACCCTTGTTCTTGATCTCAGATTAACAAACTCCTCTTGGTCTCAAGTTTATTAGACGAAGGTTGATAGCTTAAAATTGTTGTTGTGATTTATTTTTTCTAATATTTACTTCTCTCTCTAGCAAATATAAAATATAGGCAAGTTCTTAATGTTTGCAACTGTTAAGAAATCAATCAAAACAAAAAAAACCCAAAACATGCAAGAAGACCAATCTAGAATAACATTGCACTGCACCAGCTTTGTTAATCCATTAAGGTTTGCACAACCCTACTAAATAGTGTAGGAAACTTGAGTTCGCAGAAACACACGAGGAAACATACGGGTCATAGGTTGTACCTATGGGACATAAGTAGGATCATGGAAATTAGAGAAATCATCTATCTACAGAACCTTTACCTATGAGGCAACCTAAGGGTCGTAGGTTGTACATACACTTCACAGATAGGTTTATAAGAATCAAACATTGATAATTCCATCTCAAGGCTTTAGTTTATAAACATACTTGGCTACCTATGACTCATAGGTACTACTCATGAGTCATCGGTTGGCTCGTGACTAGCCTTGATGGCTACTCATCATTTCTTTTTTCCATTCTTTGGTATGAACTTTGTTTTCTTGTAAAATCACTACAAAAGCACATAACATCAAACAAGAATACCTAAGTACTTGCACAATTTGCTTATTTTAAGCATCAAAAGTACCGTGAAATCATGGTACACTAGACACAAGTTTTAGCAATCCCTTATAATTATTTATGAAGTAAGTGCTCCGATTTCCCTCAGTTGTGAACCAGTAGATATGGTCTCTCTCATCTTCTATAATCAGAGTGTCCCATATCCATATCATGTCTATCTCCTAGTCATTATCCTTGTACTGGGGATTTGAGTTGTTCTGCACCCCAACCAGCTCATTTATAGTAACAATATCCATAGGGACATCTACTCTTCTGATGTGGATGGTGGGGTTAGGGTTATCTTAAATCACAATAGAGAGGATGGCATAGTCTAATACCTTGAGACTACCTTAAATACATAACATGGTTCTTGGAGCTACAAGTGGTTCCAGTCTAACCCATATTACTAGTATGATTCATGAGCAACTAAACAACAAATATTATTTTTGAAATAATAAGTGGAAGTAATACTATAACTAAATATGTTCAACACAACAACATTTAAAAAGGTTTATGACAATGGATTATAAGAAAAAGAAGTTGGAACTAAATACATCAAATTTTACTAACTATTTTTAAGGACTCTACTAATGCAGACTACGGTTAGATAGGAAATGACTCCAGCTATCTTAAATCATTGTATAATTGAAATAAATTAATATGTGTGATAACTGATTGGAATTCCTATAGTAGGATAACTCATCAAATTTTTATCAAAGGTTGTAATATGAACTAGCAACAAGTATAAGAATAAGCACCTAAATCTATATCACTTGAAAAATATAGGCAGAAGAGGTATGTGATTAGTACTTTCAATATTTTGAGCATGTGAGATATGCCAACAGTAAGAAATGTATTAGTCATGATAAAAATTGAAATAATGCTGCGTAAAATAATTTATTTGGAAAGAGTAAAACTAGATTTAAAATGATACAAAAGTAAATCATAAATGTATACATGAGATTGAGCTATATATCATAAAAGAACTCAATTTAAATAAAATTATAGGTTCAAGTACAAAATCATACGAAAACAAGTGTCATAGAGAAATACTCAAGTCATAATAAAATATGTAAGCATTTGTGCACAATGAATCAAGTTCTCTTGAAATCAAACCATAAATCCAAATCGTGTTTACTAGTCATAAACTAATCAAATAAATACTTAAATTAGTGAGTCATGTAAAATTTTATGTTTTTAAATCATTTTTGTAGGGTAAGCCTCTCTTAACCAACATAAACCATCTAAACAACATAGAGTCCAACATATGCCTCTTTGGAAGGCCTTAATATACTACACCAAGATATAAAGTCATGACTGGCCTGATCACTCATTAGACCATTTAGGGCAAGAACATGATATCATACCTATGGTGGCACATGGTTTATAAGATTAGAATATACTTAACCCTCACCCACTCAATGCTAGATATTACTCCCAAAACAATACTAATACCCATTCTATATATAATAAACCATGAGATAAGCATACTAGTGTATAAGTTTGAAAACAAAACATGTTTTTGATTTTGTTTCATAGTTACAAGTAAATAAGTGAATTTCATATTGAGTCTGAGATAATAATATTGAATTTCATGTGAACCAAGTTAAATCATGCGAAAATCGTGTACATTTACCTACTAATATGATTTTATGTCAAGGATGTTAAAACTCAAACCGTAAGATCAGTCATGTGAATAAAATCATAAACAAACCATGAATTTTTTTAGAAATTGTAATTAAGTTCATAAGGATGCATAAGAAACAAAATCTGCAAATAGGGTATCAACTCTAGATATTTAATTCACAAAAACATTTTCAAAAATAGAGTTCTAGGGCATAAGAATAGAAGTAAATCCTAGTTGAAAACCCCACATACCTGGTCTTATTGATTTCTTTAAGGAGAGATTAAATCTTAGAGCTTCGGAAGTTGAAACTTGAGAAATCCTTCTTATATTTCTTTTGTTTTGGGAGATGGGAAAAGGATTTAGAGAGGCTATTGATATATTTTCTACTGAGAAATTACTTTTATTGGGTTTCTAAAATATAGGGAAGGGTCTAGAAAAGAGGAAAGCACAAAACTACCCATTAGAAAAATATTTAAAAGTACAGAATATTCCCATCTGATGACTTGTTGATAACTCTCACCCCCTGATATCTTGTCACCCATTTTCACACCTTTGGGAAAATTTTAAAGATTATTGAAGACCACCCTTAATGGGTCATCACCTAAGTGATGAATTTTCACTTAGGTCATCACTTTTAGCTAGTCAAACATAATATGGTAAAATGATTTACTTTATACTCTGATATTATATTGACAAATGGCCAATGTTATTGGAAAGAATATTTAAACACCTTTAATTTTATTAGTCTTGAGCTATAAAACTTATCATATTCAAGATGATATGATTGTTTTAGATTGAACCTAGTAAAATCCCATATAAAAACTCAATCCGTAAATAATATTTCAACTTTACTTTGTGCTAAAAGTACCCCATGATTTGAGTTTATGGACAAAATATCTCCCACACCAAGGAAATGATCAAAAAACCTATATACAATTTGAAATTATTGTATTTAGGACTTTATACATCAAATGAATGGTTAAGAAATTAACTTAGATATTTAAGGGTTTTACCAGATAGAATTGTAAGAACCAATTTGAGACCCCAAATGGATAATCCCCTACTAATAGACCCTAGGCAAACTCTAAGAGCCAATAAAGTAACTTAGGTGTCTTAGCCTTCATCCCCGGAATACCTCGAGTATTTTCTTGAATTTTACCCTCATTGTCCAAGAAACAACTCTACCGATGAGCCATACCTAGTCTTCACGAGTCGTAGGGCTTCACTCTTAGTCAAGCCAATAGGATGGGCTAGTTTTTCTAATTAGTTCATGATTTAGCCCACACAAGTCATAAGGTGATGTTCTCAAGTCATAGGGTGTGACTCTTGACCAAAAAAGTAAATGGTCAGGGTTTGGGATTACAGTTTATAAGTCCTTATGACAACTCATAATCAGTGACCATGAGCATTACCTAACTTGTAGCAACTGGGTGCTATATTTTTGGCCTATTTTTATTAAGGGAATTATGGTATTTTCCATTTATCCCTCTATTTCCCATGGCATTAAACTTTTTCTTCATCCTTATTTTCATCAATTGACATATCATAAACATAATACTCTCCTATCAAATATCAAAGTTAAGAAAATCTAGGGATTTAAGAAATTGATTATCCAAGGTTCAATTGGTGATTTATCTTTCTAAATTCTTAGCGTCTTCAATCATGTATCTCTTCCCTAAATTTTTTTTGAAAAAACATGTGTTTAATTATTGTCCATATGTTTTAATTGGTGGATTTTTAAAGTGGGCTAAGGGATTTAGAATGGTTATAGTGTAAATTAGTTTTCCATTATTTTTAATTTGTCATTCATGGTTATTCTCATGGTTTTGAACTCAATATATGCATGGAATGGGAACTGGAATGGGCAATATGGGTTTTCCAAAATTTTATGGTTTAATGGTTTGGAATTAGCTTTACCCTTAACATAACTTGTGAAGTAGGTTTTGAGCATAGAAATACTCATGTTTTAACTCACTAGGCAGCCTTGCATTGTATAAAAGGTTAATGGATCTTAAAATCTATTTTTGGAAAGCCTTGGTTTCCATGGATTGATTTTCAATTGGAAACTTTGGAGTCAATTTCTGATATTTGGTTTTGGAAAGGTATAACAAAATTGGCTTGCAAGCATAACTTTATTTGGTATGACAATACCAATGATAAATACCTAATTAAAAGACTCCTTTTTTTATGGATGGGAATGTGTAAATGGTTTTAATTTTTTCTTAAGAGGGTAGTGTAGCTCGATGTGGAAAATAAGGGTCTCGGGGGCATGGCTATAGGAAACCATATTTGCTAGAATGGGGTCTTAGTGACCATGTGCATAGTTCACACACTATATATTTTTGGAATGGCTAGGGTCATGGATTCCCTGGCCCTTCCTCATATTTCCCTTGTTCGTGCGGCTAACATGCACTAGGACGCTTTTAGCAGTAGGAGCTGAACCCATATTGCATGTGGGTTCCCTTGGGACGGTTAGAGCTATAAAGTCCAGGTTTATAATTTTCTAACTCATGCTTAAGCCATGTTCCCTATCCAAACATCTTATATATATGTTTATATAAATCTTATTATATGGTTTTAAATGGTTTTGATTGATTCGGTTAATGCATTATTTTTCCCTTCTATGAGTAACATTATAGTCCTCATCCCACTAACCGTCTCCGTACATTGCATCATTTATAGATGTAGGGTCCTAGGGGTTCTTGGTTACTTTGTGTAAAGTTAGGTTGTTCGATTTTATTCGTTGGTCAGGTTGAAGTGGTTAGCCTTCATCATTATAATGGCCAAATATTTTACTGCTTTTTTTATTCTTTAAAAAATCCCTTTAATTTCTTTTCATACTTTTGTATTATATGTTGGCCATGGTCGGGGGCATGCCCCGACTTAACTTAGTATTTCAATTTAGAGGATTTCATGAAAAAAGTGTAGGTTCTTACTATTTATTAACTATTAGTTCCAATTGAGTTATCTATCTATGTTACAAATTATATTTGGGTTGCTTCCACTATTGTACTTATTATGCTCAGGTAACTAGGAAATGGGGTAATCTCCAGCTCTCGGGGTCTTAAGATACCCATCGTGACTAGACCGGGGGTCAAGTTATGATAAGCTTAATATCAATGCATAGGTTCAAGGTCGTTGGGATTCCACAAAGATGTGTCGAGTAGAAGATCTCTATTAGGTGTGTAGTGTTCAATACTTATAAGGGGGAGGCTAAATTTATTTTAGAGTTTTTCCCTATCTTGTGTTTTATTTCAGGCTATAGAGTCTAGTGTCTTGATGATTCTTTAATCTCTAACTTACACACATTTTAGATCATGCCTTCCGAAGATTTAATGCTTGTTGAAACTCTTCTAGAACCTTTGTCCTTCATGAGGATGATGTATATGGAATTCACTCTATCTATAGAGTACAGACCTAATCTAAGGTTGCTGCTCTAGATTTTCCTTCCACACTTGGAGTTCCACCAATTTCTATTAGTCCTCCTCGGGGTTCCTAGGTTATTAATTATTAGGACTCAATCCCTCAGGGTGATGTTTCTAATGTAGAGTTGCGGTAGTCGATTCATCTTCTAACTCAGTTCATAGTATCTCAATATTCCCTATTTAATTGTACGGGTTCTATTGCTCCTTTGTCTGAGTTCACATAGGTTGCGCAGTTCATGAGGTTGATTAGGTATTTAAGGCATCTCCTGATATTGTTACCGGTATGTTACAACTCTTTTTACATGATGTTTATTCCATGTTTATCAAGGATCTACCCTATCTTATATAACCTTTTGGTCCTAAAACTATTTTTGATCCATGTTTTATGTCTACTTTGATGGGTGATTATGTAGTAGCTAGAAATATCTATAAAGGTTGTGTGGATTTTATCATTCATAAAGAGACATTAGTGGATTTTATAGAGCATGATATGGTAGAATTTTATGTAATCATAGGGATGGATTGGCTTAATTCATGATATGCATCTTTGGATTATAGTACTGGAAAGGCCAGTTTTTAATTTCCTAATAAACCAGTAATTAAATGGGCAGGAAGTTCCTTAATGCCTAAAGGAAGGTGTATCTCTTATCTTAACGCCTAAAAGTTGATCTCTAAGGGGTGTTAATATTACCTAGTTCAGGTTAAGGATTCTCGTTCTGAGGTCCCTACTTTACAACTTATCCCTATTGTTAATGAGTTTCCAAAAATATTCCTCGAAGATATTTCGAGCTTTACTCACTATAGGGAAATAGACTTTGGGATTGATCTTCTATCGAATACCCATTCTATTGCTATTCCTCCTTATAAAATATCTTCAACTGAGTTAAAGAGCTAAAAGAGTAGTTAAATAATCTCCTAGATAAGAGTTTCATTCATCCTAGTATTTATCCATTGGGTACTCCCACACTTTTTGTACGTAAAAAATATGGGTATCTATGTTTATAGATTATCGATAGTTGAATAAGGTTACCGTGAAGAATAAGTATCCTCTTCTAGGATTGATGATCTTTTTTTACCAACTTTAATTTGCTAGATGCTTTTGTAAGTTTGATCTTTATTTGGGTTATCATCAATTACAAATTAGGGAGTTTGATATTCCCAAGACTGCTTTTCAAACCTAATATGATCATTATGAATTCTTAGTTATGTCATGTGGGTTGACTAATGCTCCAGCTACTTTCAGGAATCTTGTGAATCAGGTTTTCAAGCAGATTTTAGATTTATTTATCATAGTCTTCATTGATGATATCTCTTCAAACAAGTGAAAAAGGCCCTTTCTATCGTCATTAGTCAAGCGCGCGAGCTGCAATAAAAAAAGAGCGCTAACGAGCAACAAAAGGGATGCGCTAAGAAGCAAGGGCTTTCGCGCAGCTGCTGCGCCCTTGCTTCTTGATTTCAAGCCAGAGCTTGCTGGGTAGTGAAGTGAAGCCATAAGGACATCATTAGGAGTTGTAGGTAACATTGGCATATTCTAAGATTGAGTAGGATCATGCATTCACCTCTGAATTGTGTTGCAAAATCTTAAGGGTTAAAGGTTTTGTGCTAAATTTTTTAAGTGCGAGTCCTGGTTGAATACTGTGACCATTTTAGGGGAATTTGTATCTAGATAAGGGATCAAGGTGGATCCACAAAAATTGAAGGCATTTAAAAAATAGACTAGACCCATTTTATAGGAGGTTTGTGGAGATCTTCTCTTCTATTGCTGCTCCGTTGATAATATTAACTCAGAAAAAGGTAAAATTTTTGTGGTTTGATGCTCATAAGGGTGGTTTTAAGAAGTTAAAGAATAAGTTGACTTTGCTTCAATTTTGACCCTGCCCAAGGGTACTAAAGGTTTTGTAATATATTATGATATGTCCCATTTGTGATGGGGTTATGTCTAGGTACAGTATTGTAAGGTTGTAGCCTACGCTTCTAGGCAGCCTAAGGTTTATCAAAAGAATTATTTAAGTCATGATTTAGAGTTGGCGGCTATGGTTTTTTCTTGGAAGATTTAGTGCCATTAATTGTATGGGGTGAATAAGAACATTTATTTTGATAAGAAGAGCTTATAGTATGTGTTGACTCAGAAAGAGTTGAATCTCAAACTGAAGTGGTGGCTTTAATTATTTAAGAATTATGACATGAGCCTTCAATAACATCAAGGTAAAGATAATATTGTTGTTGATTATCTTAGTAGGGTATCAATGTGAAGCTTGTCTCATCTGGATGAGGAAAAATGAGGATTGGTAAATGATATTCACCGATTGACAAATTTAAGAATTTTTCTTTTGGACTCTAAGATGTAGGGGTGATTGTTCAGCAAGTGGACAAGTCATCTCTTGATTATGAGACAAAGGAGAAATAGGCTTTGTATCCTATTCTCATACAAAATAAGGATTATGCGGGACATCAAAATGTTATGGGATTTGAGATTAGGGGAGATAGTATCTTGATTTATCATGGTAGGTTTTGTGTTCCTTAATTTGATGGGCTACAAAAAAGAATTTTGGCTGAGGCTCAAAAGTCTTGGCATACAGTTCATCCAAATTTAACAAAGATGTATCATGATGTGAAGGAGACTTATTGATGGAACAATATAAAGAAGGATATGACAAATTTTGTGGCGAAGTGTGTGACCTTTATGCAAGTGAAAGTTGAATACGTGAGGCCTAGTGGTATGCCTCAAGAGATAGAGTTGCCTCTGTAGAAGTGGGAGATGATCAACATGGATTTCTATATGGGTCTATTGCAATCTCGTAATCAATATGATTTGATTTGGGTCATTAAGGATAAAATTACTAAGTCTGCACACTTCTTTCATATAAGGACTACCTACTTTGGAGAGAATTATACTAAGTTATTAATTGAGGATATAGTTAGATTGTATTGAGCATTGTTGTACACCGACTAAGGTACGTAGTTCGCTTCTCACTTTTGGAATTAATAGCTAAAAGGCTTGGGGACTAAGTTGAACCATAGCAACACTTTCCAACCTTAAATTGATGGACAACCAGAATATACTATTTAGACTTGTAATTATATTCTAAGGTCTTCTGTGATTATTTTAGAGGTAGTTGGGTTGATCACTTTCCTCTTGTTGAGTTTGCATTTGACAATAGTTACCACGCAAGTATTCAATTGGCTCTTTTTGAGGGTCTTTATGGTAGGAGGTGTAGGTTTCCTATTGGGTGTTTTGAGATTGGTCAAGGTAATTTAAGAAATACTTAAAACTGCCAAAAGTCACGAAAAGTCTTACACGAATGTGAGGCAAGTAGAATTAGAGTTTAATGTAGGTGATTGGATGGTTTTGAATGTTTTTTCTATGAAAGAAGTGATGAAGTTTTGGACGAATTGAAAGCTTAGTCCGCGTTATGTTGGTCTCTATCAGATTTTGGGAAGAGTTAGAAATATTTGTTACTAATTGGACTTGCCTACAAATTTGTGTTCTATTCATCTGATTTTCCATTTGTCGATGTTGAAAATATGTGTGGGTAATCCTTTTTCAGTTTGCTCGGTGGTGGA
Source organism: Capsicum annuum (assembly GCF_002878395.1). Classification (NCBI taxonomy): domain Eukaryota; kingdom Viridiplantae; phylum Streptophyta; class Magnoliopsida; order Solanales; family Solanaceae; genus Capsicum; species Capsicum annuum. Next base: position 74,584 of record NW_025892371.1, on the reverse strand, counting down.
CATTGTTGTTTTGGACTCCCTGTCTCATAATGAGTTCCCAATTGAGATATTAGATTGGAAAGTTCGTAGGTTTAGAACTAAGGATGTAACTTTGGTGAAAGGCCTTTGGAGGAATCAAAAGGTGAAAGAAGCTACTTGGGGAGATGAAGAGGACATGAAGTCCTTATATCCGTTCCTATTCCCCGCATTGGAAGGAAATTTTTAATATATGATTTTCGTTCTCTTTCTTGTACCCTTTCAAATTTTTTGTTTGGGTATGTGTGAATTATATCATGTTATCATCCTAACCCTAGGTTTTGTACTCCTAAAATTTCTTGAATTTTTCCCTCACTATCTAGATAATGACTCCCCTGATGAGCCCTGCCCAATCATCATGATTCTGTTTCGTTCATGATTTATCCCTCATAAGTCATATGGTGAGGTCAAAAGTCTTAGGGTATAACTCATGACAAAAATAGTAAGGATCAGGGTTTGGGTCTCAGGCTACTAGTCTTGGTGACGACTCATTACAATTGACAACGAGTCATCACTTGACCTATAGCGACTCGGTGCAATATTTCCTACCCATTTTCATTAAGGGATTATAGTCTTTTACTCTTAACTCACTATTTCCCATGACTTAAAACCCTTTCATTAGTCTTATTTCCATTTGTTAACATATCATAAAAATCATTCTCTCCTCGAGAAAATTATCTATTACCCATATAACCCCTAACCGAAATCCCAACTAGACATTCAATATTTACGAGGGTCCTGTCACCCTCTTTAATTATTTAAAAATAAAATTATTACCCCTTTGAAAACACACAACCAGATGTATGTTGAGAAGTAAAAATAAAATTATTACCCCTTTAATTACACGTAATATCCTCGTAATGTATTATTTTTATGTAAAAAAAATTATGTTTTTTATTAATATATCTCTTTTTTCCTTTTTTATTTCCCTTTATTTTCTTTTTTTCTTTTCGCTATAAATTTTTGCCTTTTGTTTTTCTGACTGGGCATTCATGAAACCATGTGACCTCACGAATGAAAGAATTGCATGGTCCTAGACTTCCATTTAGAATGTGAAAATTGATGTAGATAATATTTATCATGTATTCATTCAAACCAATTCTTTAATTTTTATATGAAGTCTATTCATAAAAACCAGGATCTGGATGATGAAGATTTCTAGGATTGTTGGGATTTATTTAATCTCAATTGCTACTCTCTAGTTAATTTTATTTTAGATTTGCTTATCCTTTTAGTTTTATCTGGTGATAATTGCTAAAAAATCTTTGATTTTGGTATTGAATTTTTGATTTATTTTTAAGTTGAATAAATGAATCTTCTTGTAGGTTTTGTGCTTAGGAACATCAATGAAATTGGAACATAAAAAGAGACTAATTGGAGATAAGAAAGATGAGAGATTAGTCTTGGATGCTATTGATGAAGTGTTAAAGCTTTTTGTTCTGTGTTAAAGAAAAAAAAGAAGAAATAAAATGAATAAAGAAAAATAATAACTAAAATTTTATATATCTATGTAAAGAAATATTAAAAGTAAAATTTTAATATATACTTTTCGTGCTTACTCTCTCAAATATAGTGAAATGCACTCATTTCGCCACCACAACATTTAGGGAGCAAATAAATCCATTTTTACATAGTTTGGGGGGCGATAGCACTTCCGTGAAGGTTGAGTGTGTAATTGAAATTTTGGGTAAAGGTTGGAGGGGTAATAGACCATTTTCTATTCTTGCCTCTCAAACTTTAAAGTCAGGAAAAGCTAGGATTTAAAGAGATTCATTATCCAAGTTCCAATTAGTGATTTCTTTCGTAAAATTCTTGGTTCCTTCATGCATATCTATCTTCCCTAAATTAATTTTATACAAAATTATGTGTTTAATTATTGTCCATGTGGTATAATTGTTGGATTTTGAATGTGGGTCGCGGAATTTGGAATGGTTATGGTGTAAATTTTTTTTTATGATTTTAAATTGGTCATTCATAGTTATTCTCATGGGTTTAAACTCAATATATGCATGGGCAAGGGAATAGGAATTAGGAATATTGGTTTCTCCAAATTTTCTGTTCTAATGGTTTAAATTGGCTTTACCCTCAACCTAACCTGTGAAACTGGTTTTGAACATAGAAAAACATGTAGTTTAACTCACTTTGGAACCTTGCATTACATAAAAGGTTATTGGAACTTTAAAATGGTTTTGGAAAGCCTTGGTATCCAGAGATTGGTTTTCAATTGGATACTTTGGAGTCAAATTTGTTTATTTGGTTTTGGAATGGCATAACAGAATTGTCCTGCATACTTAACTATTTTTCGTATGAAGACACCAACAATAATGCTTAATTAAAATTCTCCTTAGTTAATAGATGGAAATATCTAAATTGTTTTAATTTGGGCTTAAAAGGGATTGTGTAGCTCGCCATAGAAGGTGGAGATCCCAAGTGGACCGACACTAGAAACCACGTTTGTTGGCATAGGAGTCTTCGTGATGGTGTGCATAATACTTACAATATGTATATATATATATCGATATAGAATATATGGGGTCATGGATTCCCTCTCCTTTCCTTGTATATTCCTGATTCGTACGGCTAACACTCACTGGGACCCTTTCAGTAAGGTGAGCTGAACCCATATTTCCTGTGGGTGTCCTTAGGAAATTTAGATATACACAATACATGTTAATGATTTTCAAATTCATGCTTAGGCCTTATTCTATATCCTTGAATCTTATGTATATGTATATATGAATGTGTACATATGGTTTTGAATTGGTTGGACAGATTTGGTTATGGCAGTATTTTATCCCTTCTCTGAATTACATGCTAGTGTTCATCCCACTAACCATCCCCGAATGTTGTATCATTTCATGATGTGGGGTTCTAGGGGTTTTTTGGTTAATTTGTGCAGAGTTAGGTTGTTCGTGTTTGTCCTTTGGTCAACTTGAAGCGGTGACCCTCTATCTTCTGAAAGGTTGAATATTTCACTTTTTTTATACTTTCAGAAATCCCATAAATTTCCTTCATACTTTTGTATTTTCTTTTGTCAATGGTCTGGGGTATGTCCTGACCTACCATGGTATTTAGGTGTAGAGGCTTTAGTGGATAAAGGATGGGAGGTTACTGTTTATTTACTCTTAGTTTCTATTGAGTTATCTACTTATCTTTTGTACTATGTTTAGGCTACTTTTTCTATTATACTTATTATTCTCTGGTGACTTGGAAAAGGGGGTGGTCTCTACCCTCAGTGTGCTTGAGATACCTATCACGACTAGGCGCAGGGTTGGGTCGTGACAAAACCTTTCATCACTAAGGCTCTCAAGTAATCAAACCCTATTTTTAGGTACTCTAGGAATCTCTCCCAATAGTTCTTTTTGGGAAATCTCGCATAGGCTATCTTTGTTTTCATCCATAAGGGTGTTTAAGAGTGTTAAGATAAGCAAATTTCAGAAAAAAGCAAAGCTTGGGCCAAACTAAGAGGCTACTACGTGCAGCCTTCCACTATAGCAGAATCTTTTTGCAATAATGATGTCAACATAGTGGTAATAAGCAAATATATCAACTTTTATCATCCCCAAGCTCTTACAGGTGTTTGAATGGTGCGGCAGCCCTTTGAGAAAATTGTTGTTTTTTTTCCATCCCCATATCAGTGTTCGTAAACTCTAAAGCAAATTTTAGGCATAGTGACTCCTAAAACATGATCAAATTTTTCCATAAACTACATAATCCTTACACCCAGATTCTTTAGAAGAGTTATAAAAATAAGGGAAGTACCCATGCTTCCAAATTTTTGTTATATCAATCCCAATACAAAAATTTTTAAAACAACCCAAATAACTCTTTATTTCTACAAATTTATGCATAAAATATGGAAAATCTGAATAATAAAGTAAAGGGATGTAGTCTATTGATAATTTCCTTATGTCAACAACTAGAACAAAGTGATTGAATATGAGAGAGATTTTTGATATTTAGAGAAGGAGAAATGGGAGAGAAACCTATTTCTCATCCCATTAAAGGATTCACTCCCACTATAAAGGCCCTCTCCTGCTATAGCAAGATCTGGTGCAAAAATAACTTTTATCTATTATATTTCAACTCTTTTGATTTCGATATATTGACAAGGCCCTAGATGTCCTGGGGGCTCGGTGAATGGTTGCTACAATTATGTCTCATAGAATTCATAAGGAAGGATGATTTCTTGACTGAATAACACATTAATAAAATATGATTTGAAAATTTTTAGCACACTAGGAAATAATAAAAATTTTGTGTTTTACTTAATCCATTAATTTTATTATCATGGTAAGGGCTAGGATTCTATGTATACTCGTGTTGTTCTTTCCTTATCATTGTCATTTGGGGACGAACATTGATAAATTGTATCTTTCATAATGACTTGTTTGGTCATTATCAAAAGACACTTCATTATTGGCATAGGTTATAGAAATTTTAAGTATATGATCTTAAATTAGTATGGGACAACACAAATAAAATTGTAAAATTTGACATTGTCGAATCAGGCTAATGTTATCCCCCTTTAGAAAAAAATTTCTCAGTATAACGTTGTCACCGCAGCGTTCAGGGGGATGCTATAGTGGAATGACAAGATAAATATTTTAGGTCCAATTTTTATATTTTCCTTTTCACCTCTTCAGTTGTAGATTGGCTGAGGTTACTCTAAGAATCCTCCTTGGATTGCCTCATGGCCTGGGAGCAGTGGTGTAATCCCCGAGTTTTTGGTCCTTGAAAATTCCTAAAATTTTGCACTATCTTACTTTACCATGACATGTCCATAAGTCGTAGGGTGTCTTGACAGGTCATTGGGACAAGTAGTAACCAAATCAATAAGTTTGTGGCTAGATACTTCTCTGAGTACGAGTGGCTCACTAAGAGCAGTAAGGATTCTTTATGATTCATTAGAGGTAAATCGTAGGGTGTCCAGTGTATGCCCCAATTTGGGTTTTCTGTTAACAACGAATGGTACTTACGAGGCATACGTTTATACTATAAGTCATGTAATTGAGTCATAAGGTCAACAGTATAGGGTACCTTAGTGGTTCTACCTTGGTTACGACTCCTTGTGATGAGTCATATTGAGGCTATACAAGTTGTATGGTGATGCATATTTACTGACAACTAGACTTCATCTTTTAGTTAATGGGCACTTTGAACAATTCCCCTCTTATCCAATTCAGACCCCATGTTCACAAATCACTTTGGAGGGGTTATTCCTTATTCATAACGTACTCAACACTACAAAAGATTCTCTTATACTCTCAATCCTCCATACTTAAGGTTTCCATGGGGTAGACGATCCAAGGGATCTAGATTTAAATTCACTCCGTAAAACTTGAAATTTCAAGCATGTGACTCTGCCCTTAAACTTAACATCTCTATTGCATGAAGGTACAAAGTTATTTACGTGATTAAAGTAAGCGTTTTTACATGATTGAGTGTTTTGACATTTAATGGTAAATTAATTATTTTCCTATGCTTTTATTGTGCATTATTCATGTCTTAACCATGTTTTTTAACTTGTGGGTGCATGGTTATGGTGAATAAACTAAGGTATTGTGATATTCCAAACTTATGACTTTTGAAGTGGTTATGACCCCAACCCTATATTGTGAAGTTGTTTTTAGGTATGAGAAATATGAGAATTTAACTATTCTTCAACTATTGCATTATGATGGTTAATTTAACCTTATAGGTTGGTGTTTTTAAAATCTATTACATAATTGAACCTAGAGGGGTTGTAAATTCCCCCAGTAATGAAATTATTTTGGCATGTTGATGTTACCTTGCAAGTGTAGCTAGTATGAAGATACAAACAATGTATGCCTAAATATGTATTATGGTTAAATGAATGGATTGTATGATAATTGTTTTATTTGGGCTTTAAATAGGGTTGTATTGTTGAGTCGTGAAAGTGAAGGTCCGAGACACCAATATTGGAAACTATGGTTCCCGATATGGGGGTCAACATAATCAGGTGGTTTGAGTCCTTCTACTATTATTATTACCTGATTAGGAGGTTCGAGTCCCCAATATCTCAATACATTATTTTATGCTTGTGTCACCTTGATATGCAGGGAAGTTCGAGTCCCTCATAGTGCATATGTTTACGCTTTTATTAGTGCAGCCACATGCACTGGGTCCCTACCAGCTCGGGAGAGTTGGGCCAATATAGCCTGAGTAGGACTTCATATGTTATGATGGTTGAGCTACACAATCAAGAATAGCATTAGAATCTCAAATGATTTTAAACTAATGATCCTGACATTAAGTTTTCTTGTATCCCTGAGTTACTTACTAGCGCTCCAATCGCTAACTGTCTTCGGACGCTGTATACCAATGCGATGCAGGAACTGGTCATACTTCTACTTATCTTGCTCAGTGAGTAGAGATTAGGATAAACATGTAAGTTGACACAAAAGTTGTGAGTTTCAATACATTGGAAGATTACATTTCATGTTTTTGTCTCTTATGTTTTATAGTTTTTAGACTTGTTTTTAGCTATAGCTGGGGGCATAATCGGATACTTTATTGATATATAGTTATTGTTCATGTCTAGAAGGCTTTGTTGGATTACTGTGAACTTAGGTGGTATTGCCCAGTTGTTTTGGCCAGTGGTTGGTTGTTGATAATTAAAGTATTAATCATTCTTGAATCTATCTTTTTATATGTTCGGAATTCTTCTGACATGGAGATTGTTGTGTTTACTTGATTATTTACAGGGGGTTGTCTCCGGTCCACATTGGACTTGAGTTACTCTTCACAACCAAGCATTAGTTCAGGTCATGACAAAGAATGTATCAAAGCCTAGGTTTAGTGTCATTGGGTATCCAAAAAGGTCGTGTCAAGTAGATCCTCATTTAGGCGTATGTAGCGCACCCCACTTATAAGAGAGAGGCTACGAGACATTTAGGTATAATTCTCTTTCTTTTTGTTCTATTTTTGAGCTATAGAGTCTAAGGTCATGAATCTCTGTAATCTCCATTTGTTCTCCTTTCAGATCATGCCTCCTGATCTGAGGTAGTTTTATACACTTATGTATCATTACTCTAGCTTATTTAGTCTTGTTTTTAGAGAAATTCGAGTGCTTAATGTGTTCATATTGATATAAATAAGTATTTAAGTGTCCAAGTGTGTATTTATAATGTCCGATGTGTTTTTCAAACAATTTTGTGCTTAATTGAGTAATTTAAATTTCAACCCGGAAAATAAATTTTACTATCTTAAGCTAGGTGTGTATATAGTTGGTTTCGGTGGATTCTAATGTGTTTAATTTGTTCCAAATATTTTAAATGTGTAATTATGAGTGGAATAAGTTTTTTGGAATGTACAAAGTTTAATTTGATAAATCAAGAGTCGAAATAATAAGTGGAAGATCATTGCGAATTTGTCTTATTTTAGCTCTTATTTTGATTTGATGTTGAGTAAATTTGGTTTTGAATTTTAATATCTGGTGTATGATATTGTAGGTGGTTTGGTGAATTAAATACGATGATATGTTGATGATTTAAAGCCAAAAATTTATTAAACATACATTACATAAGATATGGGTAAAGAATAGAACGTTTTACACTTAATCAGATTTTTTAATGCAAATTTCAGTGAGGCGACGCAAAGTCAATGCGTCGCGTCGATGTTCCAACGTGTTAAGCAATGCATCACGTTGATAGTAAAACACAGCAAAGTCAATAAAGCACCGACACGGACAGTGGCTTTGTCCAATTTTAATGGAAAATGGCACACGGAACGAAGAGAAAAGTGGGAATCTTAATCCCATTAGGATTGAAAGCACCATTTTATTATATAAATTGGGGATGGGCAACAGCTGGTCACCTTGGACAGCTCTGGATATTAGTTTGGTCAAATACAAGACACGTACAGTGAATTATTTTGATACGTATTGGACAGTGTTTGGAGAATTATATACGGAGGCGACGACAGGGTTTATTAGGTTTTTATTTTAGTTTTAGTTTTTAATTTTTCATATTATGTATTCAAATATTTGGATTGTGATTATGAATATTCGTGGCTAAAAAGCCCCTTTCCGAGGATAAAGTCAAGAACATAATTACTATTATTTTGGATTTAATTCGTTAATTTTGTTTATTATATTTGGTTGTTTGTTTATTCTTGTTTTAATTATTTTATGAATTGATCAGCTACAAAAAACACATATTGTCGACCTTTTGATCTCAGGATGGGGAATAGGGAGATAGAACATGGGAATAAACAAAGTTTGGGTTTTAATTTTTTTATAAAATAAAGAATTAAACTTAGCATCTAGGACAGAGATGTACTTAGATGCCTTACTTGATTCATATGTAGGATGATAGCTTTCATTAATTTAATTGGATTATTTAAACCACATTCAATGCTGTAGTGTTAAGGTTGAACTTAGGAAAAGGATTAGAGGTTGGGAAACCATAATCATGCAACTAAACCTACGAATCAACAACAAAGATAAGCAATGTAACAAATGAAGTTTAATAACGTAGTATGATTGTTCGTAAGCCTTAACCCTGGGCGTCTATTCATAGATTGTCCTAAGTCATTATTTTTCCGCATTAGTTTAGCTTATTTATAGTTTACAACTCGAAAATGAGTTTTTCCCCCCTTAACCCTGGGCGTCTATTCATAGATTGTCCTAAGTCATTATTTTTCCACATTAGTTTAGCTTATTTATAGTTTACAACAAGCATGTATAACATGATTGTTCCCCCCTTCTCTTGTCCCTCCTCAGGCACCCCAAGCTGACGTGTCTAATAATGAGTTTTGCCAGTCGATTCATTTGCTCATCAAGTTGTTAGCCTCTCAGACTGAGCGGATTTCTTCTATTGATACATCCTTTGAAGCCACCACATGTGTCCAATTCAGGAGATTGAATCCTCCTATTTACATCAATTTTAAAGTTTGAGGAAGATCCTCATTATTTAATTAATGAGATGGAAATTATCTTTCATGTTATACATGCTTCTGAGGTGGAGTGAGTAGAAATTATTGCTTATTAGTTGAAAAATATAGCATACCAATTGTATGCAAATGGGAGCAGCTTAGGGGATATAATATTGAGTCTGCTTTATAGGATGATGTCACTAGTGCTTTTCTTGATTGTATTTTTCCTTAGGAGTCATGAATCGAAGGCCTAGGAATTCATAAATTTAAGGCAAGGAAGAATGACAGTCAAGGAGTATGCCATGAAATTCCCTCAGTAATCTCGATATGATTCGGAGTTGGTGATTAGAATGAGGGATAGGATGAGGAAGTTTTTTTTTTAGTTTGCACGAGACTTAATTCTTGAGATCAAGGCTACCTGGTTAAACAAAGACATGGATATGTCTCAGCTTGTGATTTATATACAGTAAGTCAAAGAAAAGAAAAAGAAGCAGGCTAAAATTGGGGAAAGGTAGAGTAAGAAGTTTTGCTACTCGGATCAGGGTTGAGCTTCACAGCAAAATGATAAACATGGAGAAAAATGGTTTTAGAAGAGGTGGGTTAACTCTGGTTCCTAGTCTATGGATAGTGCTCCCTACCAATAAATATTAGGTGATTATCGTATACAGAGTGGGGATAGTTTTAGGCAACAGAGTGCCCAGTCTCAGGCTAGTGGGGCTCAGTTAGCTCCATCATATTCTTCTTGTAGATTCCACGATCAGGTGCATCATGGTGTTTGTGAATAAGGGAGGAACAATTTCTTCAGATGCGGTTAGATTGGTCATATATTAAGATATTATCTTTCTAGGTTGCTACTAGGGCAAACAAGATCCATGCTACTGCTGCATCAACTCTTGTACTAAAGGGTGCCACTTTTACTTCTGGCTTTGGCACTGGTCGAAATATTCTTTGTGCCCTCACTACTCATCATGAGTTTGAGGTATCCCCTGATGTCGTTATTGGTATATTGAAACTCTTTTCCCATTATGTGTACTGCTTACTTGATACGGTGTCCACCTTCTTTCACATAACCTAATTTGTGGCTGTGTATTTTGGCTTTGGTCCTGAGTTTCTTTCAAATGCTTTTTCGTTTCATACCCTGGTAGGTGACTCTATAGTTCCTAGAAGAGTCTAAAGAGGTTATGTGTTGTCTGTTTGTGATAGAGAAACTCTGGTAGATCTAATAGAGTTAGACATAGTTGATTCTAATATCATATTAGGGATGGATTGGTGGCATTCGTGCTATACTTCTTTATATTGTTTAACCCGTAAGTGCATCCTCAAATTCCCTAATGAACTAGGTGTTGAATAGGAATATTGTTCCCTAGTTCCCAAGGGAGGTTCATATCATATCTTAGAACCTAGAAACTAATTTTCAAAGGGTGTCTCTATCATTTTGTTTGGGTTAAAGATTCTACCTTGGAGAGTCCTTTATTACATTCCATCCCCGTGGTAAATAAATTTCCTAAAGTTATCCCTAATGATCTTCTTGCTGTTCATCTAGATAGAGAGATTGATTTTGGAATTGATCTTATTCTGGCTACTGATCCTATCTCTATCCCTCCATATTGAATAGCTCTAGCTGAGTTCAAGGAGCTCAAGGAGCAATTAAAGGATCTTCCAGTCAAGGGTTTTATTTGTTCTAGTGTAACCCCGTATAGTGCACCTATTTTTTTCTTGCATAAAAATGATGGTTACCTTTGAATAAGGTGATGGTTAAGAATAATTACCCTCTTAGAAGAATAGATAATTTGTTTGACTAGCTTCAGGGTGCTAAATTCTTCTCCAAGATTGATCTTTGGTCTTGGTACCATCAGTTTACATTAAGGGAGACTAATATCCCTAAGACTGCTTTTCAAACTCGGTATGATGATTTTTAGTTTTTGGTGATGTCTTTTAACTTAACCAATGCTCCATCAATATTTTTAAATCTTATTAATTGGATTTTTTGTCAGTTCTAGGATTTGTTTGTGATTTTCTTTATTATTGATATTTGGTGTACTCTAAGAATGGGCGGATCATACTGGTCACTTCCACCTTGTTTTATAGACACTATAGGATCAACGTTTATTTACTAAGTTATCTATGTGTGAGTTTTAGTTTAATGTTGTGACTTATCTGGTTTATGTGTTTCTAGTGAGGGGATCATGGTGGATCCATAAAATGTTGTGATTCTTAAGATGTCACCTAGATCCACGACTCCAACAGATATTCAGAGTTTCTTGGGTTGAGCCATTTATTATAAAATATTGGAGAGATTCTCTGCTATTGATACCTCTTTGACCAAGTTGACTCAGAAAATGGTAAAGTTCTTATAGTTGGATGCTTGTGAGGGATGTTTTATGAAATTAAAGGACAAGTTGACTTCGATTTAAGTTTTGACACTGGACGAGGGTACTGATGGTTTTGTGGTCTATTTTGATATGCCCTGGGAGGGGCTTGGTTATGTATTAATTCTGCATGGCAAAGTGGTAGGCTACACTTCTAGGAAATTGAAAGTTCTTGAGAAGTATTACTTGACTCATGACATAGAGTTATTAGTTATAGGGTTTAAATTATGGATCTAGCAACATTATTTGAATAGGGTTCATCGTGATATCTTTTCAGATCATAAGAGCATACAATATGTGTTAACTCCTAAATCTCAAGCAAAAGAGATGGCTTTAATTTCTCAAGGACAGAGACATGAGTTTTCATTACCGCCCAGGTAAAGCTAGCGTAGTTGCTGATGCTCTTAGCAGGTTGTCCATCCATAGTTTATCTTATACAGATGAGGTTAAGCATGATTTTGGGAAGAATATCCACATTTTTCCCAATCTAGGAGTTTGTCTCATGGATTTCTAGAATGGTGGTGTGATCATACACGACATGGTGAAGTAATCTCTTGGAGTTAAGGTAAAGTAGAAATAAGTGTTAGATCCTATTTTGATGCAAATCAAGAATGAAGTAGGCAACCAGAAGGTGATGGTTATTGAGATTTGTGGTGATGGCATGTTGAGGTACCAATGTCCATTATGCACTCCCTATGTTAATGGGTTAGGAAAGAGGATTTTTGACGAAGCTCATGAGGGGTATTATACTAATAATCATAATCCGACAAAAATATATCATAAGCTTATTGAAATTATTATTGGACTAACATAAAATGGGATGTGGCAAATTTTACGGCTAAATTCATGGTGTGTCAGCAAGTGAAGGTGGAACACTTGAGGCCTAGTGGGTTATCTCAAAAGATCGAGTTGCCGATGAAGAAATAAGATATAAATAATAGTGATTTGTTATTTGTCTCCATGGTCTTGGCAATTGTTTGATTTGATCTGGGTTATCGTAGATACGATGACTAAGTCTGCTCACTTTTTGTTAGTGAGGACTAATTTCTCTTTTGAGGATTATCCTAAGTTTTTCATTAAGGATATCATGAAGTTGCATGGTGCTACAGTTTCTATCATTTTTTATCGAAGTACAAACTTCTCATCTCACTTTTGGATGTCATTTCTTAGGGGTTTGGGGACTAAAGTGACCCTTATCACCACTTTCCACCCATAGATGGATGGGCTTGTATAATTGACCATGGTGGTATCTGGGTTGACCACTTTCCACTCATAGAGTTTTCTTACAATAATAGTTATCACTCTAGCATTGGTATGTTTTCTTTTTAGGCCTTGTATGGTAGAACATGTAGATCTCCTATTGGGTGGTTTGATGTTGGTAATGCTTAGATGTTTTTTTGGATTTGGTTCACCAAGCGATAGAAAAGGTTATAATGATTTGGGATAAGCTTAAGACTGCTAAAAGTTGTTAAATGTAATATGATAAAGTGTGGAAAAATAAATTGCAATTTAATGTGGAAGATTAGAATTTCCTAAAGGTGTCTATGATGAAGGAATTAATGCGGTTTAGAAAGAAAGTGAATATCAGTCCTCGATATGTTGGCCAATACTTGGTTTTGCAGAGAGTTCCAATGTTGTATATGAGTTAAACTTACATTCTAGTATGGGTTCTCTTCACCGTGTGTTTCATGTGCCGATGTTAAGAAAGTGCATGGGTTATCCTTCATCGGTAGTTAGTTTGGAAAAGATTGGTATTTCAGATTCCTTGTCTTGTTAGGAAGTTCCACTGGAAATCTTAGATTGGCAAGTTTGTTTGTTGCGGACTAAAGATGTGGCTTCACTAAAGATTCTTGTGAAACCAAAAGGCTAAGGAAGCTACTTGGGAAGCTGAGGAGGACGTGAAGTTCTAGTATCCGTTCTTGTTCCCCGATTCAAAAAATTGTCCTTAAGGTATGTGTATTCCTTAATAGCTTTGTTTCAAAATTTGTTAAAGAAAATGTTGATTTCCTTGGTATCTTTGTTTTTATTCTCTATTAAAGGTAATAGTGGGAGTGCCTTGTGTGAAAACGTGCTAGCATATGCCTTGTCCTATCATTCGAGGAATAATCCTAATGAGGGAAGTATGTAACGCCCTGGGTTTTTGGTCCTTACAAATTCCTAGAATATAGCACTCACTTTCTTTACTATGACTTGGTCATTGACTCTTAGGGTGTCTTGATGGGTCATTGGGACAAGTCGTAACCAAATTAGTAAGTTTGTGTCTAGATTCTGCTCTGATTAAGAGTGGCTCACTACGAGCCATAAGGATTTGTTATGAGTTGTTACATGTAAATTGTAGGGAGTCCAGTGCAGGCCGTAATTTGGGTTCTATTTTAACTAGGACTCGACGCTACGAGTCGTAGTATCCCATTATGATTCATGTCATTGAGTATTATGGTCAGTAGTGTAGGTTCCCTTGGTGGTTCTGCCTTGGCTTCGACTACTTATGAAGAGTCATAAGGAGGCTATACTAGTCGTACGGTGACCCATAGTCAAAAACGACTAAATTTTAGCTTTTAATTAAAGTGCAATTTGGACAATTTCCCTCTTATGTAATTAAGATCCCATGTTCATAAGGAACTTTGGAGGGGTTATGCCTAATTAATAACGTAATCAACACTTCAAATTATTCTCTCATCCTCTCAATTCTCTATACTTAGGGTTTCCAAGAAGTAAATCATCCAAGGTCTCTAGAGTTAAATTCTCTCCATGAAACTCGATATTTTCGGCATGTGACTCTACCCTTATACTTAATATCTCTATTGCATGAAAGTACATGGTTATTTATACGATTAAAAGTAAGGATTTTTACAAAATTGAGGATTTTGACATGAATGATCAATTAATTATTTTCCTATTATCTTATTGTGCATTTCTCGTTCCTTAATTATGGTTTTGAACTTGTGGGTGCATGGTTATGTTGAATAAACTACGGGTTTCTGATTTCCCAAACTTATGACTTTTGAAATGGTTATTACCCTAACCGCATATTGTGAAGTTCTTTTTAATTATGAGAAATATGGTAATTTAACAATTCTAGAACTATTGCATTATGATGTTTAATTGAACCTTTTAGGTTTGTGTTTTCAAAAGCTATTCTATAATTTTAACATGAGGGGTTTTGAATTCCCCAAGTAATGAAATTACTTTGGCATGTTGATGTTACTTTCAAGTGTAGTTTTCATGAAGATACCAAAATGTATGCCTAATAAATATTGTGGTTCAAACTATAGGATTGTGTGATAATTGTTTTAATTGAAAGTGGAGCTTCGGGAGACCAATATTAGAAACCGCAGTTGTCGATGCATAGGTTTACATGACCAAGTGGTTCGATTCCCCTATTATTATTATTATATTTTTGGGAGATTTGAATCCCCCATATTTCATTACATGATTTGGTTATCGTATCACATTGATATGCAGGAAGGTTTAGGTCCCCTATAATGCATATGTGTACTCTCTTATTCGTTTGGCCACTCACATCGGGGCCCTACCAGGTAGGGGAGAGATGGGACAATATAGCCCATAGGTGCCATTGTATGTTATGATGGTTGAGCTACACTATCTAGCCTAAGATATTTAAATGCATTTTAAGCCTCATTCCTTATCCCGATATGTGATATATATATATGTATATGCATTAGATGAAGTGCATGGAATCCCGAATGACTTTGAACTGTTAATCATGACATTATGTTATCGCCCATCCTGAATTAATCGTGATGCAGGAACCTGCCATAATTCTACTTCTCATATTGCGTGATTAGGATTTGGGATTAGCTCGTGCGTTCACATAAAAATTGTGAGCTTCCATACACTGGAAGACAACATTTCATGTTTTGGTCTCTTATGTTTTAAACTATTTAGACTTATTTTATGCCATAGTAAGGGGCATGTCCCAGAACTTTATTACTATATAGTTTTAGTTTGTGTGAAGAAGGCTTGGTTGGATTACTGTGTACTTAGGTAGTGTTGGTCGATTGTTTTGGCCGATGTTTGCTTGTTAATCAGAGAAGTATTAATCGTTCTTTAATCTATCGTGTTTTCTTTTTGAAATTCCTTTGACATTAAGAATGTTGTGTTTACTTAGTTAGGTACAGAGGTGGTCTCCAATCCACGTGGGAATTGAGATGTCTGTCACAACCAGGCCCTGGTTTGGGTCGTGGAAAATAGAGAGGAGGGATTTTGCTTTAACCGGGGTAAACACCATGGTTCTTCCTCAGATTGCACATCAAAATTCGCTAGCACAAAGTTAAAAGCTTATATTCATGAATCTGTAGCTCCTTCTTGGTTTACAAGTAGGATAGGTTTAACTATGTAATTTATAACTGAGTTCGAATGCATAAGCATGACATAGATTGACGGAAGATTGCATGATTAGCCCTTCAGCCATGGTGTTTGAGTGGATAAAATGTATAAAACTCATATAATTAGAGTCAGAATATGCTATTATTTAATGGTATTGAAATTGTTAAGTAATCAACGTGCATATTTTTTTAAATGTTCGTTCTTGCATGATAAAAAATTATGTTGTACCCTAAAATAGGGTTAAGACTAATAAATATTTAAATTAAAGGTGGTTAGTATTGATTTAGAAAAATCTATGTTTGTAACTAGAGGAATGGAAAATGGGTACTGTACTGATGTTAGGATGAATGATTGGGGTGCATTATGGAACAAGTTACATATGCAAATGATAGGTAATGGTAATTATATAGGTGCTATCCAACATGAGGTATATATGTTTGTTGATTGTTCTTCGTACTACTTGAGTTAAAGTACGTTCAAAAGAAGTAAATGTTTGATTAATACCTGTTGTCACCTAAACTACATCTCGTAACAAGTATTATGTGGTCTCTTCTCAAATATAGAACCTAAAAAGGTTAGGGTCGATCCCCCCAGTAATAGGATAAAAATATGTCACGAGCTTGCTGAAGCAGTTGGAAAGTACAGAAAGTAAATGGGGGGTTTTGTATGAACAGTAGTAATAGTAATAATGTTTGGACAATTTTTTTGTTATCAATGGGAGATGATCACTAGTATGGTGTTCCCTCTTACATCTTAACTCTGTAGACTTATCATGCTTATCAAACTATCTGGGTGCCTTGCATGAAAAATCTAACAGGTTATGTATCACCGAACTATCCCTCAACCTTGGTTTGGGTGAATTTCATTCGTCGTCTCTTGATTTCAGAGTGTCACATTACTAATCCTTGTTTTGGATCTCAAATTAACTATTTCCTCTCAGTATTTGGGTAATTAGATATGGTTAGTAGCTACAAATTACTATTGTTATCTCCTTTTCCCAATATTTACTTCTCTCTCAAGTTGATAACGAATATAGGTGAGCTCCTGATGTTTGAAACCGTAAAGAAAGCAACCAAAGCCAATAAAACAACAATACATGTAAGAACACCAATCAAAAATGACTTTGCACATTCTCTAATTTATTAATCCATCAGGGTACCCACAACCTTAGTTATGGGGTTTAACTATTCATGATTGCAACAACACAGAGAATTCATAATTGAAAGCATAGTAATGATCTCACAGTCAATTAAGAATGAAAATTGAAATCTCAAATTGATATCAAACCTTTAAAATAAAGAACTAGAATTCTAAGAGCAAAAGTTTATATCTGAACTCAAAACAATGTAATAAGTGTATAGAGTATGTAAACTAAGAAAGAA
Organism: Capsicum annuum; assembly: GCF_002878395.1. Classification (NCBI taxonomy): domain Eukaryota; kingdom Viridiplantae; phylum Streptophyta; class Magnoliopsida; order Solanales; family Solanaceae; genus Capsicum; species Capsicum annuum. The sequence continues at coordinate 57,573 of NW_025892371.1, read as the reverse complement.
ATATCCAATGGGTATTTATAGATGCATCATAAAATATTTCCTAAAAAATTAGGAAAACAAAGTTGGCACCAACCTATGGCCTCTGTTACGGGTTGTATGTAGTACATATGGTGTGTAAGTAGGTTCATATGAATCAGACGAATCTTTATATTTCAGAACTTCTACCTGCAGGAGGTACCTACAAGGTTGTAGGTACTACTAACGCCTCATAGGTAGTCTTTTTAGGAATCAGAGTTCAATTTCACCTTTCAGTACTTCAGGAACTCTATATACGAGGGTTACATACAGGACTAGAGGTAGTACCTATAACTCATAGGTAGCCTTAGTAGGAATTTGAATTAGATAACACATTGTAGAACTTTAGTACTTAACCTATGGACCAAACCTACTGGTCCATATATAGGGCTCGTAGGTAGCTTTACTGCTAACATTCATCTCTTTTTTGCTCCTTTCTTCTCCGAGCTCTTTTTTACTACAAAACAAACACAAATTCATATTACATCTAACAAAAATACCCATGTACTTGCACAATTTCTATATTTTAAGCATCGAATGTGACATGAAACCATGGCACATCAACACCCTCAATTTAGAATGTTTGTATCTCCTCATGCAACTAACGCATGGCATAAAAACATGATGCATAACAAAAAGAAACCTAAGGAACATACGACAGACAACTCAATTTAGCTCAAATTTCTTACCTCGTTCTATTCACATCTTCCTATCAACTATGTGGATCCATGTGTCACAACAACATGACATAAGGGAATCAATTGATGACATTACATTAGCAACAAACAACTAAGAAAATATCAAATTTACACTACCTGAATAGATAAGCAGTTAACAATACAACCCACGTATCCTCACATTTAATAAGTCGTAAATCTTGTAGTATAATAATACATGTCAATGTAGGGACAAATAAAGACACTCACACTCTCAAAAAAAGTTCCAACAATGTGAGTAAAATATTATAGCCTTGCCCTTGTTTTCTATACCTTTGTTTGTGGACAATTAGACTAGGAGAACCATACAAATTTTCTAAGCTTGTAATGTAGGCTTAGGAGAAGGTATGGGAAATTTAGGATATAGTTACTCACCATCCTTGACACTACACTTATATTATTGGTTCTTTCTCAACCATGCTTCCTTTATTTCTCGCCTTTTTCTCCTCTATTACTTATTCAAATTGTGTGTGGTTTTCTACTTGCTTTTCATTGATTCACTTCCTTTTTTTTCTTTTTTTTTCGCACTTTTATACCACACACAACCCTACTTTCTTTTTTCTTTTTTATCCCCATTTTCAATTATGCACCCCTATGATAGCCAAACATAACTTAGATGATTTTCCTGAGTTGGGATGCACTATGTCCAAGGATGGGCTACATCAAAATTGGTTCATTGTAATTAAATATGATGGTGACAAGGTTAAAAGAAGAAAATAGGCTTATTTAGGCTCAAATAAGAGATTGAGAGATGCTTATTCAAATTTGGTTGGTCTTTTAAGATAACATTTAACTTATTCAAGTATGGCCTATGATTACGTCCTATCCAACTATTTGAAAATCTTGGCAAGACTAATCGGGCAAGTTCTGATTAAATCCACCAAGTATACTAAGTAAATGCCTTACACATATATGTTACATGGTTATATTATCAACTACAACCTGTACAGTTCAAGCAATGGTAAGCTTTAAATACTATCCCTAATACTATTTTCATAACCAGATTCAAATAATGATCCCACATATATAGTTACACACACAATTCACCAAAATTTATTGGAGGGGTATCATATTTTTCAAAAACATAAAAACAAAAATAAAACATGTCTACTACGTATAGGTTCCTTATTTTTCTTCTAATTAAACATAAAGAAGACTTACATAAAACAACATAAACTAAAACCAAAATATGTGGGTTCTAACTAAGAATAGGAAATTAGGAAAAGACATAAGACAACAAAAACCCTCGATTATTGTACACCCCCTCCCAAACTGAAAAATTTATGCACTTCTCCTAGTGTATACTAGAAACTAAATAAAAAAAGGTGTAGGGGCATACCTAGGATGTTCTAGGCATCAGAAGATAGCTCGCCCCTATCTAAGGAGTCACGTGGATTATTGATAAGAGGAGGTTGTCGTATGTAACTAGAAGTGGCACCCAATGCCATTTCAACATGCCTTCACTCATTAATAGTATGTTGAACAATAGATTTAATATTGGTCTTCTCCAAGGCCTGCCTAAACTCCATATTAGGGTCACCTAACTCCTCTTCCTCAAATCTTCTCTTGTACATAATAGGCGGGGCCTCATCATCCTCAGTATATAATTTAAAATCGGTGGTGGAGGTCCAAGTAGTGTCTGTGTGAAAGAAAGAATCACTGAAAGGACGACTAGAATATGATTCTCCGCTAAAGAATGAACCTCTGATCTTAATGTAGCCACCTCCCTATGAAGTTCGAAAATATTAGGTACCTAGTCCTCGCAAAGTTATGATTCTAATCAAGCCTCAAAACTATCAACATGTCCATGAATCTCTCTCATGAATAACTCTTTGGCGTCCATCATCCTCTCCTTAACTCTCCCCTTAATAGAGTCTAATGTAGTCCTAACCCATGGCTTGATCTAACAAAATAATGAGGCCAATTTGGTCTTTATTTGTGTCTGGTGATCAGCCAACTACTATTTTTGCTCCACCATCTACTGTAAGAGATCTTGAGTCACACTCATTAAACTATAAACAAATAGTTGAGAGGGAAAAGTTGAAGCAAAAATTAGAGCTAAAATGCTCACAACCCCCTCACTGTATGAAGTGAAGTAGTCGTAGACTCTCCCTGCTAACTACTAGTATCTAACCACGGTGAATAGTCTAGACCACCTAGACTTCAACTTTTAAAAGAAACAAGCGAAGTCTAAAATTATACAATAAAACCACATCGTTGGGATGGAACACCTTTTTTAAAAAATATTATCATGGTACAACTTTGTCTTCTCCATATAAAATGCTGAACTTTCATAAGCATGGAGGAAGAATTAATCTCTCATTCATCATATCGATTCTTAAGTGTGCGGCATCACTCTACTAAAAAATCAACTTCTTCAGTGACCATATTGGATTATGCACAAGTTTGACCGACAGTGGCATGCCTATCCGTACACAAGTTAATAAGGTGATGCACCTACGGGGTTTTTGTAACATGTCCAGTATTCCAAAATTGCATCATATAACTTCTTCGACTATACAGTCCGATTGGAATTTATACTCTTTGCAAAAATGAACTTGATCTCACAATTGGAGACATCAACCTACCCATTTCTTTACTGATGGTAAGTTGTTCCCACCTGATGTTTCACACCATATTTATCAAGTAGGTCCTTGAATAAATAATTTCATAAATGGGATCCACCACCATTAATGATCTCTCATCGAATACAAAATTGAGAGAAAATACTCTTCTTCATAAAGGTTGTCACACTTTAACCCTCATTATTGGGAAGTGCAACTGCTTTCACCCACTTACACACATAGTCTACTGCTAAAAATATGTACATGTAATGTAAACTCACAAATGGACCCATGAAATCAATACACCACAAATCAAATAGCTCAAGCTAAAGAATATATGTCATGGGGAGCTCATATTTCTATGACATATTTCTTTGTTGCGGGCATTAGTCACAAGCCTAAGCATAGTTATTTGCTTCTTTATAAATCGTCGGGTAGTAGTAACTTCACTATAGAACTTCTAGGTCTTAGGAGTACCACAATGGTGACCCCTAACTGGAGATGGATCACAGGCCTAAAAATAATCATTCTCTCAACTTAGAGAATACACTTCAGAATCACAAAATTTTCACATATCCTAAATAGTTATGGCTCATCCTAAAATAACTTTCATACATCATATATAAATTATTATTTTTTGCTAAAACTATATATCTTCGAGGATGAGGTCACTAGCCAAATAATTGGCAAAATTGACAAACTAAGGGATTATGTCTTGTGATGCTTCCAAGACACCCTCATCTAGAAAAGTATCTTCATTCTGATGCTTATATACTAATTTAGGGATCACCTCCTCATCTAGGTGCGATAGATAGTTTGTAACCTAGTTTTTATGCTCTTTCGGCCCTTAACCTCAAAGATGAACTCTTTTAAAAATACTACCAATCAAATCAATCTAGGCTTAGTATCAAAATTTGCCATAAAGTACTTAAGATGTGAATAATGTATGTGCATAATGAATTTGTTCCTAATCAAATAGGACTGGAATTTCTGAAAACCAAGCACCATAGCCAAAAACACTTGTTCAGTAATTGTGTAATTTTTCTATTTGGGGTTGAGCACTTTTCTGGCATAATATATGGGGTGAAGTATTTTCTCATATCATTGGCATAGGAAATCCCATAGGGCCACAATAGTGGTGTCACATATTGTCGGGAATGTAAGGGTCCAATCTGAGACAAAATGATGGGGGTAAAATCAACCTCTCTTTAGGCACTCAAAAGTCTTAAGATTAGCATCATAAAAAGAGAACTTCACCTCTTTCTTTAATAACTTGCATATTTGATTTGGAATCTTAGAGAATCTTTTAATTATCCACTTGTAAAAACTTGCATAACCCAATAAACTCCAAATACCTTTCACATAAATTGGTGGAGGTAATTTTTCAATCACCTCAATTTTATCCCTATTAACCTCCTCCCATTTTTCAAAATTTTGTGCCCAAGAACTATCCCTTTTTAGCCATGATTTAAGACTTCTCCTAATTAAGAACCAATTTCCACTCTTCATATCTTCAAAGTGCATTAGACAAGTAAGACAAACAATCATCAAACTAGCTACCCATAATAGATAAATCATCTATAAATACCTCTATAGTATCCTCCACTATATCAGAAAA